>NC_083408.1:32539735-32839735 GCF_020745735.1 Hemiscyllium ocellatum | reverse complement strand
GAGGGGCAGTGATGTTTTTGATTTAAAAATACATTACTACTGTAACTAGGGAAGATATTTCCAAAACATCATCCAGTTAAAATATATGGGTAGAATTTAGAAATAAGAAAGGAAAGATCACCTTGATGGGACAGTAATGTAGGCCCCTTCAATAGTCAGAGGGTGAGAAACAAATATGTCAGGAGATCTCAGCTATATTATGATGTGCGTCCAAGGAGCAGGAGAATCGACGTTTCGGGCATGAGCCCTTCTTCAGGCCCATCTCATGCCCGAAACATCGATTCTCCTGCTCATTGGATGCTGCCTGACCTGCTGTGCTTTTCCAGCAACACATTTTCAGCTCTGATCTCCAGCATCTGCAGTCCTCACTTTCTCCTATATTATGATGTGGAAGTATTGGATGAGGTGGGCAAGGTCAGAGGTCACATGACACGGGTTATAGTCCGACAGATTTATTTGAAATCATAAGTTTTTGGAGCACTGAAGTGAAGCAAAAAGGCACAGATTTTATAGGCAGAGATCAAAAGTACAAGCAGTTTGAGTGGAGTGTCCACAGGCTGAATAATGAGTCTCTGCAGGTCATCAAAAGTATCAGATGGTGTGAGTAAAGTGTCAACAGCTGAATAGCAAGTGAAGGGATGACCTATGATCAGATTAACTGAGGCGGAGAGATAAATTTAAATTTGCAAAAAATTTAAAATAAAATGGTGCTGGAGACAAATCAAATGGCTAGAATAACATGAGAGGTATACGAGTCACAAGAAGAGAGCCTAACCAAAGTAACAAGTAAAGCAAAACTGTAAAATCTCTGGGACTTGATCTAATGTATCTCAGAACATTGTGGGAAGTGAGGGAAGAAATTGCGAGACCCCTTGCAGAAATTTTTGTGTCATCTATAACAGTGGGTGAGGTGCCGGATGACTGGAGAGTGGTGAATGTTGTATCTTTGTTTAAGAAAGGTTCTAAGGAGAAACTGGGGAACTATAGACCTGTGAATCTGACTTTGGTTTGGGTAAATCTTTGGAGATGATTTTGAAAGATAGGATTTATGGACACTTAGAGAGGCAAAAATTGATTTGGGATAGTCAGCATGGTTTTGTGCAAAGAAAATCATGTCTCATAAACTTGATTGAGTTCTTTGAAGTCACCAAAATGATTGATGAGCGTAGAGCAATAGACATTGTTTACTTGTACTTTAGTAAAGCTTTCAACAAGGTTCCACATGGTAGATTAATTAGTAAAGTTGGTCACATGGAATTCAGGGTGAGCTTGCCAATTGGATACATAATTAACTTAACGGCAGGAGACAGAGAGTGGGGGGTGGAGGATTTTTTTTAAATGGAGGTCTGTCACCAGCAGAGTTCCACATGGACTGGTTTTGGGTCCTCTTTTGTTTGCCATTTATATAAATGAATTGGATGAAAATATAGAAGGCGTGGTTAGTAAATTTATGAATGACACCAAAATTGGTGGCATAGTAGATAGTGAAGAAGATTTTCTCTAAGATTACAAAGGGATTTTGATCAAATAGGTCAATGGGTTGAGCAGTAGCAGATGGGAGTTCAATCTGGATAAATGTGAGGTATTTCATTTTTGTAAAAAACACAAGGGTAGGACTTGCACAATTAATAGAAGGGCATTGGATAGAGCTGGAGAGCAGGGGAACCTAGGGATTCATGTGCATAATTCTTTGGAGTTTCCATCACAAATAGACAGTGTGGTTAAAAGGCATTTAGTGTGCTTGCCTTCATTGCTCAGTCTTTTGAGTATAGGAATTGGGAAGTCTTGTTCCAGTTGTAAAGGACATTGGTGCAGCCGCTTCTGGAGTACAGTGTCCAGTTCTGATGGCCCAGTTATGATTAGATTCGATTCCCTACTGTGTGGAAGCAGGCCCTTCGGCCCAACAAGTCCACACCGACCCTCCAAAGAGTAACCCATCATCCCCCCCCACCCGACTAATGCACCTAACAACTATGGAAAATTTAGCATAGCCAATTCACCTGACCTGCACATCTTTGGAATCTGTGGGAGGAAACCAGAGTATCTGGAGGAAACCCACGCAGACACAGGGAGAATGTGCAAACTCCACACAGGCAGTCACCCAAGGCTGGAATCAAATCTGGAACCCTAGCGCTGTGAGACAGCAGTACTAACCACTGAGCCACCATGCCCTCCCTATAGGAAAGATATTATTAAGCTGGATAGGGTTCAAAAGATATTTACCAGGATATTGCCAGATATGGAAGGTTTGCCTTATAAAGAAAGGCTGGATAGGCTGGGACTTTTTTCACTGGATCGTAGAAGGTTGAGAGGCGATCTTATAGAAGTTTATTACATAACGAGAGGTATAGATAGCGTTAAAAGTAGTTTCTTTTCCCTAGAATGATGGTTTTCAAGACTAGGGGGTATATTTTTAAGGTGAGAGGAGAGAGATTTAAAAAAGACATGAGTGAAAACTTATTTACATAGAGGGTGGTTCACGTGTGGAACGAACTTCCTGAGGAAGTGCTGATTGTGGGTAGAGTTACAATGTTTAAAAGAAATTTGGAGGGATATGGGCCAGGAGCAGGCAGGTAAGACTAGTTTAGTTTGGGATTATAATCGGCCTGGACTGGTTGGACTGGAGCCTCTGCTTCCGCGCTGTAGGACTCTATGACACCATCTGTAAACATTGCAAGTTTTCATATTTATCCCAATTGGCACCCTCATCACCACCTCTCCTGACTTCTCCAGTGTCTATACATTGTCAGATGTTCAGTATTGGATGTGCAGGGATTTCCTCCAACTGTTGGGGAAGACCAGAGTCGTGGTCTTTAGTTTCTAACACAAATTTCTTTCTCTAAGCACTGCCTCCAACTTTCTCCATGGCAACAACCTGGGGCTGAGCCAAGTTGTTTGCAATCTCAATATTTGGTTTGACACTAAAATGAGTACCTAACTGCAGCCCTGCAATGTCGTTAAGACCATCTATTTCCACCTCTATAACAGTGCCAACTTTGATCCTATCTCATTTCACTTGCTGCTGAAACCCACCTCCTCACTTTTGTCATTACCTCCATACTGAATGATTCCAACACATTTCTGGTCCACCAGCCATGATTATTCCCCTCCCATCATCCCATAAACTGGACGCCATTTCATCCTCAACTTGCACCAAGTCTTGTTGCCTGTGCCTTTTGCTCATTGACACACCATTAGCTTTCCCTTGGGCAATTGTTCGACTTTAAAATCCTCATCCTGGTTTCTAAAGCCCTGCATGGTCTCTCCCTCCCTATCTCTGTAATCTCCTCCGAGATATCATATTTTCAAATTCTGACTTCTTGAGCATCCCCTGTTTTAATCAATTTATGATTAGTGGCTGTACCTTTAGCTGATGGGTCCCTAAGAGCCAGGATTCCATCCTCAGAAATTTTTTAATCCCTCTTCCCTCCTTTGAGACTTTTCTGAAAACTTACGTCTTTGGCAAACCTTACTGCTCCCTGTCCCAATATTTCCTTATGCGGTTCAATATCAGTCTTTGTCCAATTACGTTTCAATGGGCATCTTACTAATTTTAAGCTGCAGTCTAAATACAAGTTATCACTCACTCCCAGAGATGAAGTTCACCTATTTTCAGAATCAGCTTTGTCATAAGATGGCTGCAGAGTAGGACGCTCTAGTTGGAGTTCATCTACTCCGCCTGTTCTTTTTCTTTTCTTTCTCCTTCATTTCCTCTCTTCTATGTTTTTCTTCTCCTCTTCTGTCTTCTGGGACTCTTGATTCTCAGCCTCAGACACCTGGACCTGGCCTCTGCCTCCCAGCTGCTGAAGCAGGATCGGCGTCCTGGAGCGGGTATGTCAATGACCAACGGTCTGGAGTGGGGATGCCAAAAGGCCGGAACACGGACTCCAGCGACCAGCAGCCCAGAGCAGAGCAGGGCAGTGGCCTGGTGTGGAGTGTGACGGCAGCCAGCGGTCAGAACACATGGAGGCCCCTGCACTGGAATGCTGCAGAAGTCCTTGGAGAAAGACTGAGTTTCTCCTTTTAACTTCGCTTCTTGTTTTTCTGACCTATAGTTATACGGTGTATAGCTATAATGTAACTGTTTTTCTTTGTTTCTCTATTCTGTAGCTAACTATTCGCTGCACTCATTCGAATACACGTAACAATAAAGCTAATTCTTATTCTAATTGGATGGTACCGACACACCTCTGAACAATTCAGAGAGTCTCCAATGTCTCGATCAGTGTGTTGCTTCCTCAACCTATGCCATAACAATAGGATTACTGTTTGGGCCAAATGTTGTGGAGAGGGAAGAAGTCAGCCTCTGGAGCCAAACTTAGGAGGAGACTTTGAGACCCCAAGGTGGTATATGGCTAGGGGCAGCATCTAATTAAGGGCAACAGCCAGAATGCAAGAGTGCCCAGACTGGCAGGTCAGTCCACTCCATGGCAGTGATCCTGCTAGGTCAGGGTGCATCAATTGGTTTAGGGCCTCCAAAATAGACGTTTGGGGTTAAGGAAGCCAGGGTCAGACTGACTACAGTTTAAAAATGTGTTGCTGGAAAAGTGCGTCAGGTCAGGCAGCATCCAAGGAGCAGGAGAATCGACGTTTCGGGCATGAGCCCTTCTTCAGATTGACTACATTGCCACAATGGTGACCATTGCTGACGAGGCTTATTCCTTAGCCACGGAGTGTCCATAACGGAGAACCACACTCCACCCTACACAGAGCCCTCTTGTAGAACACCAGGTTTACCTGTCAGTCTCCCCACATATTGCTAGGCCTGCCCTGTGCAGGCAAAATGCTCATAGGGTTGAAAAGTGGCCCTTAAGTAGGCACTTAAGCTGGATCTTTGGCAAGAAGCCAAGCTGCCAACGTCCCCACTGCTGGCAAAATGGAAGTGATAGGAAGATGTTCGGCACCTCTCCAGATGATTTTTATAAATGACTTGGATGAGCAAGTGGAAGGGCGGGTAAGTTTGCCGATTACACGTAGTAGAGTTGTTGGTAGTGTGGAAGAGCTGTTGTAGGTTGCAACAGGACATTAACAGGACGCAGAGCTGGGCAGAGAAGTGGCAGATGGAGTTCAACCTGGCAAAGTGTGAAGTGATTCATTTTGGAAGGTCAAATTTGAATGCAAATTACACGGTTAAAGACAGGATTCTTGGCAATATAGAGGAACAGAGGGATCTTGGAGTCCATACCCATAGATCCCTCAAAGTTGCAACCTAAGTTGACAGCGTTGTTAAGAAGGCACATGGTACAGCTCTATAGCCCTGATTAGACTACAATTGGAATATTGTGTGCAGTTCTGGTTGCCTCATTATAGGAAAGATATAGAAGCTTTAGAGGGTGCAGAGGAGACTTACCAGGATGCTGCCTGGACTGGAGGCCCCATGTCTTATGAAGAAAGGTTGAGGGCTTTTATCATTGGAGTGAAGAAGGATGAAAGGTGACTAGAAAGAGGTGTACAAGTGGATAGCCAGAGACATTTTCCCCAGGGCAGAAATGGCTATCATAAGGGTGCATAATTTTAAGGTGACTGGAGGAAGGGTTGGGGAAGATGTCAGAGTTAGGTTCTTTACATAGAGAATGATGGGTGCCTGGAATGCATTGCTAACAGTGGGTGGTGGAGTCAGATACTTTAGGGATATTTAAGCAACTCTTGGATAGGCACATTGTTGGTAGTAAAAATGAAGGGTATGCAGGTTAGTTTGACCTTAGAGTAGGATAAAAGGTCAGCACAAAAAGCGCGGGGCTGAAGGGCCTGTACTGTGCTGTACTGTTCTATGTTCTATGCCTTCCTGATTCACGTTTTTCAACCTTTCTGTCACCAAACAGCCTGGAAAAAATCTGTCTTTTGAGACAGACGCTTTGTGCTGTTTACTCATATCGGATTACAAAAAGCAATTAATTACATTTACTTTGGGACATTCTGAGAGAGATATAAAGGCACTTCATAAATGCAAATTACTTTTTTTAATGAATGGAGTTGTTATAATCTCCACTGCCTGAAAAGAAGGTGGAGGCAGATTCATTGATAAAAGGTTATTGTGTAAACACTTTAAGGAGAGAAAAGAAATAGCAGGGGAGTAGGATTAATCAAATAACCTCTCCAAAGAACCAGCATAGTACAATGGGAATGCTCAAGTACCAAGAATGATTTATTTATTGAAGTTGTGTCTGACCTAATTGGAAAGTGTCAGGTCTGCAAGTATCTGATTCTCAATCAGACTGAAACCAATTAGACAGGAAGTGAGTTTGATATTTATTCAATTGTGTGAACTGTTGTCAGATGAGACTTGAAGGGGGACCCATCAATCTCTCAGAACGAATGTGAGCAGGTTGCCACTCTTGTTGTATTTCTCAGACTGCAGATCACACTGGTCAACCGTTCTTATCTGAACAGCACTTGATCTTCATCAATAACCTCAGTAGTCAGCAAAAGAGGTCTGTGGGTTTGCAAGTGCGGCTGGCTTAATCAACTGTGGACATCAAGAATACTGGATCTTGTGCTGCCTGCATTCAGTCAATGATCCTCCACTTAAGCAACTTTGGGCAATGTGCAGCAAGATGGCAGCCCAGGATCAAGACTGCAAACTTGGTTGGTAACAGCTCACACCATACCTGAGCAGTGCAACTACAGTTGGAGCCAGGGACAAAAGCAAGGCTTTTATGGAGGACAAAACAGAAAAAGCAAAGCAGAGGTTTTGATTTGATTTGATTTATTATTGTCACATGCACCTAGGTACAGTGGAAAGTTCGGTTTTGTGTGAATTACAGGTAATCATACCATACAAAGTACATTTGAGGCATCAAACAGACTGAAGAATATAATTTTACGGCTGCACAGAAGCTGCACAAAGAGTGAGATCAACATTAATTTGCAAGGTCCATTCAGAAGTCTAATAACAGCAGCACAGAAGCTGTTCTTGTATTTGCTGGTCCATGTGTTTAAGCTTCTGTATCTTCCACCTGACGGTAAAGATTGGAAAAGATTATAACCGGGGTGGGAGGAACCTTTGATAATGTCGGCTGCCTTCCCGAACCAGTGAGAAGTACAGATGGAGTTAATGGCTGGAGGGTTAGCTTGTGTGATGAGCTGTGCTATGTTCACAACTCTCTGTAGTTTCTTACAGTCCTGGGCATCATACTAAGCCATGGTGCCTCTGAACAGGATGCTTTCTATGGTGTATCTATAAAAATTGGCAAGAGTTCTTATGGACATGCCGCATTTCCTTAGCCTCCTGAGGAAGTAGAAGCGTTGTTGTGCTTTCTTGGCCACAGAATGAATGTAGCTGGACCAGGACAGATTGTTGGTGACTGTCACTCCTAGGAACTTGATACTTTCAACCATCTCCACCTCAGCTTCATTGATGTAGACAGCAGCGTGCCCTCCACCTTGCTTTCTGGAATCAATGATCAATTCTTTTGCTGAAGTTGAGGGAGAAATTGTTACCTTTACACCATGCCACCAAGCACTCTATCTCTTTCCTACATTCTGTCTCATCATTGTTTGAGATTCAGCCTACAATGGTGGTGCTATCAGCGAATTTGATGCAGGTCTTCTTGTGTCTGGCTGAGAGGCCTCAGTTAAACATCTCATTCAGCACTGGTTTAACATCTCATCCGGAGAGTAGTTCTCATTTCTGCACCCTGGAGTGTCAGTCCACATTTTGTGCTCTAGTCGCTGGAGTCAGTCTTGAAGATATGATTGTCTTAATCAAAGGCTATGTACTGAGCCATGGCTGACATACGCAATTTGCATTTCAGACAGATCTGAGGAAAATACTACCCTCAGAGGCTAAGAATTTCACCTAAATTGGTTCATGAAGCTCGTCAGGCACTCAAAGCTGTTTCGTCAGTGATTTAAATCATGGCTGAAAAAAGTCACTTCTATGATTACTTTTGAAATGTTGCCAAGAGACTGAGGGCATTAAAATGATGAAACCAAGAAGTTTCAAAAGGCATTTTGATCGCTTTGCCTTCCCCTTGCCAAAATATTTATACAAGAATAAATCAAAATGAATTTTTGAAACACAATTAGAATACTTGCATATTGGCAGTGGAGTGAGAGAAATTTAAACTGAAGTGGGAGGAGTTTGAATACTCACTTCCAACTGTATGACATGGAAATGTGCTTTGTGTTTATGTCTGAAATGTGACTAGTGACGGAAGTACAATGTCGAAGAATTTTTTTTTTAGAAAACTGCCAGTAGATTTCTCTTGGCCTCATTCACAGAAAGTCAATAAACTAGGGTATGGTCCACCAAATCTTTATTATCCATCATCTGGGGACTGCAATTCCAAAGTGTGAGCAGCAGAAAGATGACAGAATGAGGGTATGACTTCTTCCTCACCATGTTCAGGTTACTGAAACCACAGCTGACCCAAAGTAAACAGAGAATGCTGGAGAAACTTAACAGTTTGTGATGAGAGAAACAGAGTTAATGTTTACTGCTAGTATGACTTTTCTTCAGAGCTGTGAATTCCATGTTTGTATTAGATTCTGCTTTTGTTGAGGATGATCTTTGCCTTTACTTGTATGCTACAAAAATAACTTGTTCAGACCTTGCTGCACATAGAAATTGACTGCTGCAGTATCTCATGAGTCACAAATGGTACTGAACGAAGTGGGCATCAGTAAACATTCCACTCTGATATTATTATGAAGGGAAGGTCATTGATTAAAAAATTAATGACGGTTGGCATGGAACACCACATTGATCAACTTGTGCGCCAAAGTCCTGGAACTGAGCACCAACAACCACAATAATCTTCCATTGTGCTAACATGATTACAGCCTGAATTACAGTTAGCTCAATTGTGCTCATGCTCTTTGATGCCAACCTTGGTCAACTGCTGTCTTAATGTCAAGGACTCACTTTATCTCTGGTTGTCATTTCTTTTATGCATGTTCAAACTAAGTCTGTAACAAGATCAGGAGTTGAATGCGACTTGGCAGAACCTGAACTGAGCTAACTAAGTGCTGTCACTATCCTTTCACTATTTTGATAACTGGTCAAATTGTTTTTTTGTCTTTTTCATGGGTTTCTCGTCACTGAGCAGTGTTAAGTGGATTACAGTGTTCCACTTGTATCAGTATAGTTTGGGAATAGCTAGTTCTGGAGAGCCAATTTCAGTACTACTGGAATATTGGTGGGGTCCACAGCCTTTGCAGTATCTGATGCCTTCAGTCATTTCTTGATATCACACAAAGTGAATAAAATTGGCTAAAGACTAACATGCAAGCAACTAGGCATCTCAGGAGGAGGGGGAGGAGGAGGAGGAGGATGAGATAGATCATCCACTTAGTACCTCTGGCTGAAAGTGGTTGCAAATGCCTTAATATTTGGAGTGATGTACTGGATTTCCTCACCATTAAAGATGTGAACATTTGTGGAGTCTCCCCCTTGATTGTTGAGGTTTAATTGTTCATAGCCAATTGTGACTGGATATGCCAATACTGCAGAGCTTTGATCTGACATGTGACTGTAGGATCATAATTCCCTGTCAATTGCATGTTGTCTCCACTATTTGGCAAGCAAGTAGTCCTGTGTTGTAGCTTCACCTGGTTAACATATCATTATTCCTGGCAATGGTGCTCAGGGTAGGGGCACCTAACAGCCTTTGGCCCGGAGCCTGGACTCTTGGCAGTGTCAGCAAGGTCTGACGGGAATAGGGCCGGGGTCTCCTGGGGCACTAGCGTCATTGTTGCTGTTCCTGCAGTAGGACTCCCTGAGGATCGGATACCATGCAGAGACCTAGTAGATGCCTCGAAGCTGTGCTTAAGACCCCAATTTGAACTGAAGATGAGCTCTTATTTAAGCAATTTCTTTTAATCCTTATTGTACTTCAAAATGGCGCTGGATTGTGGCAACAAAACACTTTTCACTGTATCTTCATACATGTGACAAAAAAATCAATAATTCATGTATTCTATTGACCAGAGACCTAACTAAATTAACTATAGAAGTGCTGTGGCTTTAAGAGCAAGTCAAAGGCTGGGAATTCTGTGCCAAATTCTCCAGACTCCCCAAAGCTTGTCCACCATCCACAAGACACAAATCAGGATGGAATACTCCTGACTTCCCTGGATGAGTGCAGCTCCAACAAAACCTAAGAAGTTCATTCTGGTTAAAGCAGCCAGGTTGATTGAAACACCAGCCACCAACTTCAATATTGAATTTTTTCATTACAGTGGCAGCGGCGTACATTGTCTGCAGGACGCACTGCAGCAACTTACCAAAGCTTCTTTGACAGTGGTTTGGGTTGCAATAAGGCTTATGACTCAGGGCTCTATTCTTCACTTGGAGCAATCTGTAACCTTGTCTCTTCTGGTATTTTGTGGCTTATAATGGTTTCCCCTTACCGTAGAGTGACTGCTGTCTGACACTGGTGGGCTTCTGCAATCTCTTTGATTTACATGTGTTATCATGTACAATTGTGAATGACCATTGTAGGAAAAATGCAGATGTATTGGAGAGAGTGCAGAAGCAATTTACAAAAGTGGTTCCAGGAATGAGAAACTTCAATTCTGATGATGAATTGGAGAAATTGGGACTGTTCTCCTTGGAGAGAAGAAGGCTAAGAGAAGATTTCATAAAAGTTTTCAGAATCATGAGTGGCTGGACAGAACAGATAAGGAGAAGCTGGTCGCATTCATTAAAAGAAAAAACGAGAGGGCTAAATTTAAAGTGATGTGCAAATGAAGCAAGTGTGATGTGAAGAAAAAACATTTTCAATCAGCAAGTAGTGATGTATGGAATGCACTGGAGATTCAACTGATTAACTCAAGAGGACAGTGGATGGGCTAGAGAATGGGGAGAAAGCAGGACATTGGCACTAGATGAATGATGCTCATTTGAACAGTCACAGCAGGCAGGAGAAGCCAAATGGTGTCCTTCTGTGCCATTTCTTATTCTGAGATTCTGTGACATTACTGTACATAATACTGATCTCCAATAAGTACATCCCTCATTGTATAGAATACTCCATCCTTGCTTCATTGCTTTTTGCACATGACTGCTTGTCCTTGTTATAACATACTTTATATCATTATTGTATCCATTCTCACCATGCTACAGACACCACATCGCAAATCTGTGACCGTGAGCATTTAGAAGAACAAGGTCAGCAAACACATGGGAATGAACATCACCTGCAAGTTACTCACAATCCTGGCTTGGAAATAAAGAATCATAGTATCCCTACAGTGTGGAATTATGCTATTTGGCCAATTGAGTCTGACTGTCCAAAGAGCATTCCACCCAGACCCACCCCCTCCCCATAAACCCTACATTACCCATGGCTAATCCACCTAGCCTGAACATCCCTGGACAATATGGGCAATTTAGCATGGCAAATCCACCTTACCTGTGGACTGTGGGAGTAAGCTAGATTACCCAGGAGAAACCCATACAAACGTGAGAAGAGTACGAAAACTCCGTGCAGTCACCCAGGTCCCTGGTGCAGTAAGCTAGTATTGTTAACCACTGAGCCGCCACACCACCGTCCTTCCGTGGAACTGAGTCAAAATCCTGGAATTCCCTTCCTAACAACACTGTAAATATACCTACACTATATGGACTGCACTAAGACTCACTGCCACCTTCTCAAGGGTAACTATACCTAACCAGTATCTCCCACATCCCATGAAACATTCAAGATTCAAAATTATCCACACTCAGAGCACATGGGCTCAAACTTAAAAAACAGTGAAGCATAAAATTTAGATTTAACTGTCGAAAAGTGTGGTGCTGGAAAAGCACAGCAGGTCAGGCAGCATCCAAAGAGAAGGAGAATCGATGTTTTGGGCATAAGCCCTTGATCCGAAATCTGGAATTAAAAGTCTAATGGTAACAATGAATCCATTGTTGATTGTCAGAAAAACTCATCTGGTTCATTAATCCATCCTTACCTGGTGTAGCCTACATGTGAAACTAGACCCACAGTAAGTGGTTGTCTCTTAACTGTCTTCTAGGCACTTAGGGATGGACATTATATGCTAGCCTTCATCCTGTAAATGTATATAAAAACACAAGGCTGACATGTGACTTATTACATGTTTCCCCATGCCCTCCCACCAGGTTCCTGATGAAGGGCTTATGCCCGAAATGTTGATTCTCCTGCTCCTCGGATGCTACCTGACCTGCTGTGCTTTTCCAGTGCCACATTTTTTGACTTTGATC
Source organism: Hemiscyllium ocellatum (assembly GCF_020745735.1). Taxonomy (NCBI): domain Eukaryota; kingdom Metazoa; phylum Chordata; class Chondrichthyes; order Orectolobiformes; family Hemiscylliidae; genus Hemiscyllium; species Hemiscyllium ocellatum. The sequence goes on along the minus strand of NC_083408.1, from coordinate 32,827,563 downwards.
TCCAGCATCTGCAGTCCTCATTTGCTCCTTGTCTAGATATAACTGTCTTACAAAGAGAATCAGATGGAATGAACTGTTCGGGGAAGTAGATAGTGAGCACAAGTTAATAGAGTTTAATAACAAGTTCAGGAAGGATAACTGTGGGGTCCTTGTTTGGAGGTAAGATGTGTAGATGCAGTCTTACTACCTCTGGCTCTGATGTTAATGAAAAGTGAGAGAAATGCATAATGAACTGCTGATGGGAATTGACCATTTTATATGACGGTGCAGCAAAATGAACCTGCAAGTTCTGTACTTCAAGGCATGAGGGGGTTTTACTCCATGAAAGGATTGACAATGGAATTTGAATTGATCGATATGTATCATGTCTGTTGGCCAGAATGCTACAGTAGACCCAGAATCACAAAAAGGCTAATTTTGGAGGGTCCCATGGAATGCGTAAGCTGGCGGGAGGGCATGAGGAAACATGTAATAAGCCACACATCAGCCTTCTGTTTTTACATACATTTACAGACGAGGGCTTCACTTGCTAGGCTAGCATTTAGTGTCCATCCGTAAATGCCCAAAGTTTAATAGTCTTATCTTTATTTTTATTATCCAATCCCTCTAGTTTCAGAGTTTAAGGTAATTTTACTGCAGTTTAAAGGAAAGCAATATCATCGCTTATGAGGTACAAAGTACTCTTTTCAATCTTGTAAAGCAGTTTACTATAATTACAAGCTCTTTCCTGAACTGTTCACACCTCCTTCTCCTTCTTTCAGATGCACATGTTTGTTATGTGTGCAACAATTTCCAAATAAAAAATCCCTCTCCTCGTGTTCTTTCCATTGAGATGATGTTCGTTTCAGGATCTTTAGGAACCTGCTGCTTACATTGTTTATCTACATCCTCAAAGTGAAAGGTTTGTTATGTCTGATCTGCCTTTCTCACTTATTGTATTTGATATCAAATTAAACTGTGAAATCAGTGTGATCTGGCCAATTTTCAAGGCTCAAACAATTTTCAAATGCTTTCAAATATCAATGCTCCTTAATGCTTTCACAATGTAGAATACAACACCGGTGTTCATATAATGACTTCAAGATGTCCCAAATGAATTTATAACCAATTGTTCACTTTTGAAGTGTACTCACTGATATTAAGCAGGAGACATAATTTCATAGTCCTGCCTAGTTAAGTCGTAACAGTGTAAGTGAAAATTTATTTGCCATCCAGCTTACTGCCAGGCAATTTTTAACTATTACTAAATAGGTACTGGAAGATTATTAAATCCTGTTACTCAAGCATAGGTCTTGCATGCCAAACCAACTTTGTGCATTGTCAAAAATTATATAATCGTTATCTGCTACAGCACAGAAGTAGCTTTTCAAGTCTGACCTGGTGTTTTTCATCACAGGAAGAAAAGCTAGCTTTGCTTCATTCTATTTGGTCTCCATTTTCAGAATGTTTTTTAATCACTTATTTGGCTGTAAATCTATTTTGAGGATGTTGCTAAGAAATTGACAGGCGCCACTGAAATGCAGGGCTTCCTTTCCTTCTCAATTAAAAATACACATTTTTGCACATACATGGTTCTCATGACAGATGCAAAACTTGGAGAAGGAGTGGGAATACACTAAATGGCCGAGTTGTGTGCTCGTAAATTCTCTAAACGGCATAGGGATTTAATGGTTTAACCATCGTCTGTGTAATTTAAAAAAAAAACTTCCCTCCAATAAATTTCTGAGATTCTCCTAACCCTTCTATGCCCCTTCCTTACCAGCTTGGAAAGAATGAAATAACAATAAAGGCAGTTTTGTCTATCTGGGTAGTTTCACTTGCTCAAATTGAGGTTTGCATCGGCTTGCTTAGAACTTTCTTCCTTTATTCCATGTGACTTCAATCAAATGATCAAAAATGGTTACATTAAAACTACAGTAAACTGTTCAATAACGTGCAGGTCTATTGGTGGGCAATGTTTGGATTTAGTTTTCATTACAATTTTCAATAGCTTTGAAATGTAATTTTCTCAGTGGGATAACTTACATGACAAATTTGTAAAAGACTGGGTGGAAATTTATCGGACTCTGACCGGTGAGGACAAAGGCAAGATGTGCTGTAGAATATTTGCCTCAAAGTTGAGATCATCTCACACCAACTATCCTGCATTGCTCATGACAAGATTCTTTCCAGGGAGCACAGAGTTATTGCTTGTAAAACAGTTCTTTAATTGCCTGGATTGCAATCTTACTACAAAAACTGTTGGCAAAACTCAACATGGAAACTAGAGTGAATTCTTGGCAGGTTCAACTCACCGCTTGCTCCAGAGAATCCATGTCGGTCACGGATAAAATGGGAGCAGGCTTCGATTCATCACCACCAGCTTCACATACTGTTCCATCATGGACATCAGCGCCATCACCTCAAACTTTCAAGGAGGCATCACCACCATCTTGGCATCCTCCAATATACTGGCAATATGCCCTTCATGGGTTGACTAGTCTAGGAAGGCAAACCAACAATCAGCAGTGTTTGACTGCATTGGGTACTGCACAAGGGAAGGAACCTATTATACAGTGTGGACTAGGCTGCTTACCGAGGATCCTCCCTTGCTGTCTCTGTGCACGTTCACCTGCTGACTATCAGCATGTCCTCAGCATGCATATCTTGCCATGCATGCCATGCCTTGGCATTTGGCACAGTCAGACAACCAGCCAGATGGAAGTGCTGTGCAGCGATCCTTATTTGAGAATGCCTATATCTTCATGTACATGAATGTGCCAAGTCTAGAGTGATAGGGCACCTCTATCACGTGGCCAGAGCATCTGCGCCAACACATAGCATCTCAAAATGATGCCAGATTGTGGCGATAAAACATTTTTCACTGTATCTTCAAGATATATGTGACAATAAATAAATTAATCATTCATTCATCTGCAGTGAGCAGTGGGATATGTCTCAAGGTCTTTGGACAGTAGTCCACAGGAGAGTCATTGGGGGGTAGGAGGTGAAGTATGGAGGAAATGACGTTAGAAGTGGTGCATATGGAGGAAAAGGTGTTGCGGTGTTTCAAGGGAACAATGAGGCAGCATGGAGAGCATGCAGGGTGGTTGGTTGTGGCAGAATATGGGGCAATGAGGGTGAGTGAGGAAAGGCATTCCAGGGGCTTTGGACAAGGTACCTCACAAAAGGTTAAGTCATAACAGCCCACAATGTTGGAGATCACATATTGGCACAGATAGAGAAATGTCTCATGCATAGGAAACAGCGAATGGAGATTAGGGGCTCTTTTTCATGTTGGTGACCAGTGACCCAGTGGGGTTCCAAAGAGATCAATGCTGGGACCGCAACTGTTTACAATATATGTTGATGATTTGGAGGAAAGAAGTGAATATACTGTCGCCACATTTGCAGACAATATTTAGGTGGAAAGGCGGGTTATGAATGGGATACAGAGAGATAATGAGTGGGTAAGTTAGTGGGCAAAAAGTTGACAAATGAAGTCTAATATTTGAAAATGCAAAGATTGTGGAAGGGAGAACAAAGAATAGAGTATTGTTTAAATGGATAACAAAACACAGAAAGCTAGCATACAGGTGCAGCAGGTAATAATGAAGACTAATTTATTTCAAGGAGGCTGCAGTATAAAAGTATAAGATGTCTTACTGTAAGTGTACAACTCCAGATTTGAGACCACATCTGGAGTTCTGTGTGCAGGTATGGACCTGTTATTTAAGGAAAGTTATCATTTCATTGGAGGCAATTTGGAGAAAATTTACTAGGATAATCCCTGGTATGGAGGGATTGTCTTATGAAACTCATAAGGTTGGGACTCATTGGAATTGAGAACAACGTGAGGTGATCTTATTAAAACATATAGGATTCCTTAGGGGCTTGACAAGGTAAATGTTGAGAGGATGTTTCCATCATGGGAGCATCTAGGACTGAAGGGAATAGTTTAAGAATAGAGGTGTGTCAATTTAAGACTGAGATGAGGAGAAATTTCTTCTGTCAGATGGCTGCGTTCTTTGAAACTTCTTGCCACAGACAGCTGTGGAAGCAGAGTCTGTGTGTATATTTAAGATTGTGATAGATTCTTAATCAGTCGAGGAATCAAGGGTAACGGGGAAAGGGCAGGAAAGTGGAAATGAAGATCAGCCACTATTCAATTGAAAAGTGGAGCACGCTCAAGGAGCTGAACAGACTAATCATGTTCCTATTTGTTATGGTCTTATGATTACTGTTTTATTCTATAGAGTGCACATCAGAGCATAAATATTGGTGAGAGATGTCGTGGCACAGATAAATATGAGGCAGCAGAAGAGCAGAACATTGCACCCAATCTGGCAGAGAGGGAACGACCACTGACCTTCTTACTGCATGGAGATGGCACTGGTCCAGGTGGCGATCTCAAACCATGGTCTGGTGCTGAGGGTTCCTCTGCAGGTCCTCTGGGAAGATAACTCCTCTACTCTTGACAACTGCATCTACAAGGGCCTTGGTTCCTTCTTGGAGAAATATGGTGTCAGAGGGTCCTGGAAAGAAAGACATGACTTTCCACCCATGGGGAGAAGGTTACTCTTTAGCAGAATTGAAAGTGGTTAATGATACAAAAGACTTTAAACAGTATTTACCCGATCATAATCCATAGACTACTGTGCAATTGTTTGGAAATGGTCATCGAGTGGGTGTACGATAAATGGGCATCACAGCTGTAAACTTCTGCTCAACACTGTCTCCCGTCTTCACAAATATCACTCCCCTGCACATCCAGTGAAACGCCATAGGCTGATTCAAATCATCCATGCTACACCTCATTTATCCACTCCTCAACAACCTGTTCAACTCACCTACTGCCTGCCTTCCTTCTCGGTGCCTCATATGACCAGCCTTCCTGAGTAAAGAATGTCCTTTAGTTCAAGGAAACAGGGGAACTCACTAGTAGTGACTAATCCCATTTGTTGAATGACAGGTTTGAAGTTCCACGATGAAAGAGGCCCTTGTCGAGTGGGTCAAGGACAAACCATTAGTATTTGATCTAGTAATGAATCAGACAATGAGGCTGTGCTTCTGGAGAGAAGAATGAAGTGATTTGGGTTGCCAGTTATCTAGGAAGTATAGAATAATCTCCTGCCCCTGTGCAGCCTACCTCCATCGCTGGAGCCTCAGTACAAATATGATACGCGGTGGTGGACAGACAATAATGCACACTCCCAAGCAGTGTCCCTCAAAGTAGCAGACTAACTAACTTAACAAATGAGGTGGTGATTATTTGTCTCTGGGGATTTGCATTTGTTAAACAATTAAAGAAGCAGGGAATTATATGGAAGGGTACAAATAAAACAGAATGTTCAGGTGAGTTAGGAGGCAGCAGATTAAATCATTAAAATAACAGTGGTTCCCACAATGATCTAGTCACAATGTCTCATGATTGCTATCTGGTTTGTGTACTTTGGAGGGAGTAGTCAGGTTGCAACCAGCACAGAGGTTCATCACCTTACAGACATTACAGGGACCACAAAAGGAGTGAGTTAGGGCTACAGACATTGTTGTGAATGAACAGAGTTGCTTTAAAGCTAGTGGTGGCAAACAGAGCATTTGAAGGTTATGTTGGTGCAATTGTGCAGGCAGGAGGAATTTAAACTCTTTGCTTTATTTTATTCAGAAGATGTGGGTCCAGAAATTATCGGCCAACTTTAGTTGCCCTTGAGGTGGGAGTGGAAAGCTGCCTTCTTGATCTGCTGCAGTTCATTCAGTGTAGATATACCCACAGTGCTGAGTCCCAGGATTTTGACCCAGTGGCACTGAAGGAACAGTGATATATTTCCAAGTCAGATGAAGAATGAGTTAGAGGGGATCTTACAGGTGCTGGTATTTTCATGTATTTGCTGCCCTTGTCCTTCTTGATGGTAGTGGCTGTCGGTTTGGAAGTTACTATCAAAGGAATATTGAATTTTTCCAGTGTATCTTGTAGATTACATAAATTGTCCTATTGAGTATCAGTTTAGGAGGGAGTGAATGTTTGAGGATGTGGTGCTAATCAAGCAGGCTGCTTTATCCTGCTGCTTTATGAGTGTGGTTGGAGCTGAATGAATCCAGCCAAGTGGACAGTATTGCCAAACTGCCCTGTATTCTGTGGGCTCTCAGTTTCTTAATCAATCTGCCAAACTTGTCAAGATCTTGTCAAAGGCCTACCCTCACCTACACAGTTAGTCACCTCTTTGTAAATCAAATGCATTTGGAAAGGCAAGGACTGATTAGGCATTGTCAGCATAGCTTTTGGCATTGGTGATCGTGTCTCACAAATTTGATTTTTTTTAAGAGGTTACCAAGACAGATGAAGGAATAGCAGTTGACATTGTCTACACGGATTTTAGTAAGGCCTTTGACAAGATCCCACATGGTAGACTGGTTAGTAAGGTCACATGAGATCCAGAGAGAGATAAAATGTGGAGCTGGAAAAAGCACAGCAGGATAGTCGATGTTTCAGGCAGGACCCTTCATCAGGGTTTCCAGCATCTGCAGTCCTCACTATCTCCAGGAAGAGATAGCCAATTGAATACGAAAGTAGCTTAATGGTAGAAGTTAAAAATCACACAACATCAAGTTTATAGTCCAACAGGTTTTTCTGGAAGCACTATCACTCCATCAGGTGGTTGTGGAGAATAACACCATAAGACACAGAATTTATAGCAAAAGGTTACAGTGTCATGCAACTGAAATGATATATTGAACAACCTGGATTGTTGTTAAGTCTTTTATCTATTAGAATGGGTTGCAGGTTTCGGTTCATTAATACGTAAATTCCAGAACTTATTTTAAGTCACCTTCTTGAGATAACTTAAGGTTTTATAGCAAAAGATGACATCTCATCTCAGACAATGTTTTAAAGATGTTGGGTCTGGCTATATCCCAATCTTGAGTCAGACTGGTTCTATTTCCAAAGCAGTATTTACAAAATATTACATGTATTGACTGCCTGCAGATTGTGTATTTTTGTGCAAAATAGAATGGATATGAAAATATAATCTGCAAATACAAATTCACCCCATAGACTTATATGTGTGTACACATGCATAAGAGAGTAAGTGTGTGCGTGTGAGTACACTTGAGTGTGTGTTTGCATGTGTGAAAGCTTGATAAGGTGTGTGTTTGGGTATGATGGAGTATAAGCCTGTGACAGAGTCTGTGCATGGGTGTGAGTGTGGGGGTGTATGTGTGTGTGTGTGCAAGTGAGAGAGTGTATATGAGAGAGGGTCTGCATGAGTGTGTGAGTATGTAAGCATAGGTGTGTGTGTGTGAAAAAGTGCACAGTGTAGTGAGGTGACCTGTAGTGTGACATGAACCCAAGGTCCTGGTTGAGGCCATCCTCACGGGTACTAAACTTGGCCATCAGCCTCTGCTCGGCCACTTTGCATTGTTGCCTACCCCAAAGTCCGCCTTGGACGATGGTCACTCGAAGATCCGAGGCCAAATGTCCCTGACTGCTGAAGTGTTCCCCGAGTGGGGGGGAAACACCCCGTCTGATGATTGTTGCGTGGTTTCCATTTATCCGTTGTTGTTGCGTCTGCTTGGTCTTGCCAATGTACCATGCCTAGGTGTATCCTTGCCAAGAGCGTATGAGACAAACAATGTTAGCCGGGGCAGTGGGGTTGGTTGATGTAGGTTTCCCAGAGATGTTTTCTGAAGCATTTTGCAAGTAGGCGTCCTGTCTCCCTAATGTAGAGGAGACCGCATTGGAAGCAGCGGATATAGTAAGTGAGATGTGTGGAGGTGCAGGTAAAATTCCGATGGATGTGGAAGGCTCCTTTGGGGCCTTGGACGGAAGTGGGGGCGGGAGGGGAGGGGAGAGGAGGTGTGGACAGAGGTTTTGCAATTCCTGCAGTGGCAAGGGAAGGTGCCGGGATAAGAGGATGGGTTGATGGGGGGGGCTTGGACCTGACAAGAGAGCCACGGAGGGAATGGTCTTTATGGAAAGCGGATAGGGCAGGGAGGGAAATATATCTCTGGTGGTGGGGTCCCTGTGTAAGTGGCAGAAATGGCAGTGGATGATGCGATGTATATGGAGATTGGTGGAGTGGAAGGTGAGGACCAGAGGATTCTGCCCTTGTTGCAGTTGGAGGGATGGTGTTCAAGGGCAGAGATGCAGGAAGTGGATAAGATGCGCTGGAGGGTATCATCGACCATGTGGGATGGGCGGCCAATTGGTATGTTCTGTGGTGGAACTGGTCCGCCTGGGAGCAGATGCAGTGGAGGTGGAGGAATTGGGAATAAGGGATAGCGTTTTCACAGGTGCCAGGATAAGAGGAGGTGTAGTCCAGGTAACTGTGGGAGTCGGTGGGTTTGTAGAAGGTGTCTATGTTGAGTCGGTCACTATTGATAGATATGGAGAGGTCCAGGAAGGGGAGGGAAGTGTCCGAGATGGTCCAGGTGAACTTAAGGTCGGGGTGGAATGTGTTGGTTAAGTTGATGAACTGATCAACCTTCTCGTGGGAGCACGGGTTGGTGCTGATACAATTATCAGAAGAAAAGGTGGGGAATGGTGCCAGTCTAACTGCAAAAGGTGGATTGTTCCAAGTAACTGACAAAGAGACAGGCATAGCTGGGGCCCATGCAGGTGCCCAAGGCTACCCCTTTGGTTGGGAGGAAGTGGGAGAATTCAAAGGAGAAATTATTGAGGGTGAGGACCAGTTCAGCCAAACGAATGTGTGCGTCAATGCAGGGGTACTGTTCGGGACGCTGGGAGAAACGGAGGGCTTGGAGGCCTTAAGTCATGGTGGATAGATGTGTACAGGGACTGGAGGTCCATGGTGAAGATGAGGCATTGGGGACCAGGGAAATTAAAGTCTTGCAGGAGGTGGAGAACATGGGTTGGGATGTCATGTTGTGGCTGCACAAGATATTGGTGAGACCACTTTTGGAATATTGCAATTCTGCTATTGGAAGGATGTTGTTAAATTAGAAAGGGTGCAGACAAAATGTAAAAGAACATTGCCAGGACTGTGGGGCTTGAATTATAAAGAGAGGCTTGGACTTCCTTTCCGCTGAAGTGTTACAGATTGAGGGGTGACCAAATAGACATGTATGAAATCATGAGGGAAAGAGATAAGGTGACTAGCCAAAGGTAGGTGAATCTAAAACTAGAGGGCATAGGTTTAAGGTGAGAGGAGAAAAATTTAAAAAGGACCTCGGGGCATTTTGTTCCACACAGAGCAGTGTATGTATGGAAGGGGAAATGGTAGAGACAGGTACAATCACAACATTTAAAAAACATTTGGACAGGTATGTTGACAGGAAAGGTGTAGAGAGATACAGACCAAATACAGGTAAATGGCACTAGATATTTAGGATACGTGGTCAGCATGGATAGGTTAGGTCTGTTTCCATGAGATAGGTCTCTATGAACCGAAATTCAATCAAGCTTTTTTCCATGATCTTCCCTGACAAAACCGTGCTGACCATCCTTGATGAATCCTTGCCTTTTCAAACCCTGATCACTTCTATCCTTCATAATATTTTCCAAGTTTCCCTACCAGAACCTAAACAGAGGTGTCCTAGACTTTCCTGGCTTTTTTTTTCTTGCCACCACCTTGAAAAACGGTACCACCTTAGCGTTCCTTCAGTCCTGTGGCCAGAAATGATTTGAAAATTAACGTTTTGCCAGCTGCAGCACCTGGTCTAACAGGATAAAGTAAACTGTGTGTAGCTGTGACACGATTAAACACCATTCTCTCATGAGTTGGGTAAAGTAAACACGAAGATATGTGATTCCGATTTCCTGATGTGTTCACGAAGGATCACTAGATCAAAAATGTTAACTTTTTTTTCTCATTCCACAGTTTTCCAGTAACTTCCCTTCTCGTTTGTTGCTTTCACTTTTCTGATGCCTCTCGTCTGGCCATCGAGGGCGAGGTGAGTTTCCGGAAACAGCCGAGGCGCCGCCTGGCCGAGTTCCGGAAACAGCCGAGGCGCAACCGGAAATAGCCGAGGGTGGCCTGATCGTGTTCCGGAATGAGCCGAAGCGCAACCGGAAATAGCCGAGGACAATGAATCGCCGAACACCGTAAGCAGGTCATGGCGGAAATAACCGAAATTTGGACGTTAATAGAACCAGCTTGATTTGACTGGGGATTAAACAAAAACCTCCGGAACGAGAACAGGAGCCTCCTAGATGTGTCACCACTCCGGGACAACTGCTTATTAACGGCAGGGAGCCGAGCATGAGAAGCTGGGAAACCCCGTACATTGCGGGTCACGTGATTCTCGCCGGCGACAGTTATCGAGCGCTGATTTGAATTTGCTCCGAGCTGGTTAAGAATTCGTTAATGCATTTTTTTTTTGTCAATGAAACCGAGCCCCAAACATCCGCTGTATTTCGTGTTGTTTTCGATCGTCAGTTTTGGGGTGGAGGACTCTCCCGCGCACGGGCCTGTTGTGCTCACGTGAGTCGCTCGAGCTAGGGGTTGGGGACCGATGCGAGATGACGTACGACGTCTGATGTCAGGGAATCCCGCCAAAGTGACGTGGCAGCTTCGGATGTTACAGTTTCCTGGTTTTGCCTGCTGAAGGCAACAGGCTGGCTCAGCTGCAATTTGGGGGAAGTAGTGCAGTTCTTCCTTTTAGAGAAGGGGAAAAATATAGCTCAGCACATAATTGGTGGTAGGAAAAGCAAATAGTGCAGTTCATTCTTATTTTGAGGAAGGGGAAAAAGTTTAATTTTGGAGTGGAATAGTGTAACTAAATCTAATCTTAGATGGGAGGGAAAGTACTGCAGCTCAGCACCAAATGGGGAAGAACAGTGCAGCTCAGTACCAAATGGGGTGGGGAGGAGTGTGGTAAGAGTGCACTTTAGCACCTAATGGAGGACTAATGCAGCATAAGATGATCACACTCTGATGTACATGGCACAATCTCAATATTTGCAGATGCCACTATATTTTGAAGGTGTTCTAAACTGAGGAGGATAGTGATTGAGTGGAGGGCAGAGGCTGTTTAGAGTCATAGAGATGTACAGCACAGAAACGGACCATTTGGTCCAACTTGTCCATGCTGACCTGATATCCTAAACAAATCTAGTCCCATTTACCAGCACTTGACCCATAACCTTCTAAGCCCTTCCTATTCTTGTACCCATCCACATACCTTTTAAATGTTTGTAACTGTACCAGCCTCCACTTCCTCTGGCAGCTCATTCCATACACGCACCACCCTTTGCGTGAAACAGTTGCCCCTTAGGTCCCTTTTAAACCTTTCTCCTGTCACCTTAAATTTATGCTGTCTTGTTCTGGATTCCCCTACTCCAGAGAAAAGACTTTGTTTATTTACTCTATCCATGCCCCTCAGGCTTTTATAAACCTCAATAAGGTCACCTTTCAGCCTCTGCTTCTCCAGGGAAAACAGCACCAGCCTCTCTGTATAGCTCAAACCTTCCAACCCTGGCAACATCTTTGTAAATGCTTTCTGAACCCTTTCATATTTCACTGTATCCTTCCTTGCAGGAGTGAGACCAGAATTGCACACAGATTCCAAAAGTGGTCTAACCAATGTCCTGTACAGTCACTGCATGACCTCCCAACTCCTATACTCAATACTCTCACCAATAAAGGAAAACATTCTAAATGCCTTTTTCACTATCCTATCTACCTGAGACTCCACTATCAAGGAACTATGAACCTGCAGTCCAAGGTCTCTTTGTTCAGCAACACTCCCTAGGACCTTACCATTAAGTGTATAAGTCCTGCCCTGATTTGACTTTCCAAAATGCAGCGCCTCACATTTATCTAAGTTAAACTCCATCAACTACTCCTTGGCCCATTAGCCCATCTGTTCAAGATCCCGTTTTATTCTGAGGTAACCTTTGGCAGACTACGATTAATGCAGATGAATGTGAAAGGGAAATAAAGGACTGGAGAAACTCAACAGATCTAGCAGCATCTGGGGAGAGAGAAATGTTTAATGCTTTGAGACTGATATGACAGGTTTTGAAATGATATTTCTGTTTCTGTTGTCGCAGATGCTGTGAAACTGTTCAGTTTCTCCATCATTTTCTGTTTTCATTGCAGATTTACAGAATATGCAGTATGTTGCTTTTGTATAGGTGTGAAATGATGTATTTTGGTGGCAGGAATAAAAAGGCACAATGTGAAATAAAGTATACAACTCTTCAGGAATTGCAAGAACATAGAACCATGGGGATATGCAGAATTTATTGAAGCTAGTAGAATAGAAAGCAGTCAGTAAGGCAATGGAATCTTAGGCTTTTATAAATAAAGGCTCTTCTGATAAGCCCTATTTTGAATTGAATTGAATTTATTGTCACGTGTACTGAGGCACAGTGAAAAGCTTTGGCTTGTGAGCAATACAGGCAGATCACAGAGTAAAATAGCATAGATAAGTAAATAATAGGTAAACAGCAGCAAAAACAAAAACACAGGTACAAGTGAATGTTAATGGAGTTCAATGTAGATAAGTGTGAAGTGATTCACTTTGGTAAGAGTAACAAGGAGATGGAGTACTGGGCTAATGGTCGGATACTTGGTAGTGTGGATGAGCAGAGGGATCTTGGTGTCCATGTACACAGATCTCTGAAAGTTGCCATCCAGGTAAATAGTGCTGTGAAGAAGGCATATGACGTACTGGCTTTTATTGGTAGAGGAATTGAGTTCCAGAGTCCTGAGGTCATGTTGCAGTTGTATAAGACTCTGGTGCGGCCGCATCTGGAGTATTGTGTGCAGTTTTGGTCGCCATACTATAGAAAGGATGTGGAGGCACTGGAATGTTGCAGAGGAGGTTTACAGGATGTTGCCTGGTATGGTAGGAAGATCGTATGAGGAAAGGCTGAGGCACTTGGGGCTGTTTTCATTGGAGAAAAGAATGTTTAGGGGTGACTTGATAGAGGTGTACAAGATGATTAGGGGTTTAGATAGGGTTGACAATGAGAACCTTTTTCCACGTATGGAGTCAGCTATTACGAGGGGGCATAGCTTTAAATTAAGGGGTGGTAGGTATAGGACAGATGTTAGGGGTAAATTCTTTACTCAGCGAGTCGTGAGTTCTTGGAATGCCCTGCCAGTAGCAGTGGTGGACTCTCCCTCTTTATGGGCATTTAAACGGGCATTGGATAGACATATGGAGGATAGTGGGCTAGTGTAGGCTAGGTGGGCTTGGATCGGCGCAACATCGAGGGCCAAAGGGCCTGTACTGCGCTGTATTTTTCTATGTTCTATGTTCTAAGAATTTGTGAGTCTATTCAATATTCTAACTACAGTAGAGAAGAAACTGTTTTGAAATCAGCTGGTGCCTGTGTTCATGCTTCTGTACCTTCTCCCTGATGGTAGAGGTTGGGGAAAAGCATTGCTAGGGTGGGATGGATCTCTGAGAATGCTGGTGGCCTTTCCTTGACAGCGGGCTTGGTAGATGGATTCTTTAGATGGGAGGTTGGCCTTTGTGATTGTCCGGGCTCAGTTCACCATTCTCTGTAACCATCTCCAATCTTGAATGGTACAGTTGCCATACCAGGTAGTGGTACATCCAGACAGAATGCTCTCGATGGCACACCTATAAAAATTGGTAAGGGTATTTGCTGTCATGCCAGATTTCCTCAGCTGCCTGGGGAAGAAGAGACGTTGTTGGGCCTTTGCAAGCAGTGTGTCCAAATGAAGAATCCAAGGAAGCTTATTGTGGATGACCACTCCCAGGAACTTGACACTCTCTACTCGTTCCACTCTGTGCTATTAATATGTAGGGGGGCATGAGTAACATCCTGCCAAAAGTCAATAATGAGTTCCTTGGTTTTGCCAGCATTGAGAGCTAGGTTGTTCTCAGTGCACCATTTTTGCAGGTCTCCCACCTCCCGTCTGTAGCCTGTTTCGTAGCCATCTGAGATTTAACCAATTATGGTGGTGTCATCAGCGAACTTATAAATGGCATTAGTCTGGTGTTTGGCAACGCAGTCATGGGTATACATGAGTACAGTAGGGGGCTCCAGTGTTGAGTGTTAGTGATGATGAAATATTTTCCCCAATCTTCACTGATTGTGGCCTGTGGGTCAGGAAACGGAGGATACAGTTGCAGACAGTGGGGCTTAATCAGAGATCACTAAATTTAGCATTCAGCCTCGAGGCATAGGTATTGAAGGCTGAACTGTAGTCAATGAGGAGGATTCTAATGTAGCTGTTCTTAATGTCAAGATGTTCTCAGGAGGAGCGAAGGACAAGTGATTTGGCATCTGACGTGGATCTATTGATCCGATAGGCAAATTGGAGTGGGTCAAGAGTAGTGGGGAGGCTGGAGTTGATTAATGCCATGCCCAGCCTTTTGAAGCACTTCATGACCACTGAAGTTAGGGCCACTGGGCTGCAGTCATCGAGACATGCTGCATGAGCCTTCATAGGCACAGGGATGATGTTGGCCCTCTTGAAATACGCAGGGACAGTGGTCTGCTGCAGGGGGAGGTTGAAGCTCTCTGAGAAGACCTCTGCCAGTTGATCTGTGCATGCTCTGAGTGTACGGCCTGATACTTGATCTGGTCCCATCGCTTTCCTTGGATTCACATGAAGGTAAACTGATCTGACTTGATTCTGATCAGCAAAAAAGCACTTAAATTCAGTGGTTTTTGTATACATTTTTTCATGGAATATATGTGTCACTGGAAAAAAAACAATGTTTATTGCCCAACAACACATTGCTGTGGGTCTAGAGTCACATGTAGGCCAGATTAGGTGAGCCTAGCAGATTGCTTCCTTAAACGACATTAGAAAACCAGCTGGGCTTTTACAACAGTGATTACTGGAATTGCCCACTGGAGATTTAAATTTCATTGAATCATAGGACCCCAACAGTGCATAAAAAAAACTATTTTTCACCTAACCAGTCTGCATCAACCCTCCAAAGACCATTACACCCAAATTCCACCCCAATTCCCGTAACCCCTAGTTTACCACAGTTAATCCACCTAGCCTATACATCCCTGGACACTACTAGATAATTTAGCATGACCAATCCACCTAACCTACACAATTTTGGATTGTGGGAGGAAGTCGGAGGACCCAGAGGAAACCCACGGGAGATCTGGGAGAATGTGCATATTCAGCACAGTCACCCTAAAGGTGCACTCAAGCCTAGATTGCTGTGAGGCAGCAGTGTGAACCACTGAGCCACCGTGCTGCCCTTGACAACTTCACAAGCACTTGCTGCAGAGTTGCTGCGTCAGGCCTTCCACATGGTTCCTGACGTGTAACCCAAGTCGCTGCTGTAAAAATGTGCACGGTCACTGTCTGTGTGGGAGTTTGCACATTCTCCCTGTGTCTGCGTGGCCTTCCTCCCACAGTCCAAAGATGTGCAAGTTTGGTGGATTGGCCATTCTAAATTGTCCATAGTGTCCACACCCCAAGTTTTCTTGAAGGTTTTTGTTATATTATGATTTAAATCATATGTAAATGTTGAACAGAAAGCAAAACGATTGCTGAGTTAAAATTCAGAACTAATAGATCTTTAGTAATGCTGATTTTTAATTAAACCATCACTCGCATTTTACGGCTTTTTCACTGATTACAGTTTGTAATATTATTTTAAATCCATATCATAGATTGAGGAGAATTTGTAACAACTATTAGTCTGAATATAATTTTTAAAGTTTTGTTTTTTTCGTCTCTTAGTTTTGTTACCACAATGGCATGGGAGTGGTTCAGGAGATGCAGTTATGTATTTTACAGTTCCTATGCTGGAGATTAGCTCATCTCATTTGAGAGAAGTATGCCATTTGTGTCAAACCGACAATCTTTGCTGTTAGCACTGTCTCTACCCATACCCATCAAAACTGTTGCAGCTTTCTCAAAAAGTCTAAGACCAGGCCCCCTCTCTCTGCAGTCTATTGCTTAGGAAAGCTTGGAATATGTTATCACCAACCAACTCCATTTGTTTCATAGAATCAAAGAAAAATGCAGCACAGAAGGACGCCATTCAGACCATTTGAGTCGATGTCAGTTGTTCTGAAGAGCAGTCCAGTTCATCCTATTACCTTGCTCTTTGTCCACATCCTTACAATGTATTTGAGGGCAAATATCAGGTAGCACATTCTAAATGCTGACCATTTGTTGTATGAAAAATAGTTTTTCCTTTTTATCACCTCTGGTTCTCTTGCCAATCATTTTAAATCTGTGCCCTCGTCAGCCTTTAGAAATAGTTTTTGCTTGTCTGTTTGCCAATTTTCGTTTCTCTTTACCTGCTACAAACTGCCTGATGACAAGCAACATAGAGAAAATGAGAGAGCCCAAAGCGAATTCCAATAAAGCTTAGGTATGGGACTTTGAAAAACATGTAAATTACTGAAAGCACTATTAGAAATGTACAATCAAATCCAGAATCAAATAAAGATGTTTCACAGGTGGCAATTTACCATTATTGTGTCTGCTAGCCTGTTCACTATGCACCGTCACTCTTCATTCCAGAACACTGTGGGGTTTGGAGTGTATATTTTCTCCCAGCTTCCAATAGGATTCTTGGTACAAATAAAGCATTTTTGTGAAGAGTATCAAACAGGATTTTTTTTTTGTTTGAACATGTTCTTCTAGAAATGGAAATTGAACTGTCTCTAGCTCTGCACTTCATATCAGGTTCTATATTAAAATGAATTTGACTTGTTTTAGTTTAAAGCTCTGAGATTTTCATTTATTTTGTTTAATCTATTTTTCGCATCAATATGTTAAGAGATATTATTACACACCTTTAGCAGTTGGGACTTGAACCCAGATCTCTGAGTTCAGTGATAGGGACACTACCACTGCATGACAAGAGGGCCTCTGAGGTTTTCATCACTTTCTTGTACATAGATCATGTATATGTATTATGCTTTTGTTGGTAGTCTTAATAAGTTTAGAATCTATTTGCAATGATTTTTTTCAGGTTAAACAAGTCCTTTTAAAAGCTAATGGAGTATACTGTTGATCACAGCAGTTCAGGCAGCATCCAAGGAGCAGTGAAATCGACGTTTCAGGCAAAAACCCTTCATCAGGAATAAAGGCAGTGAGCCTGAAGCGTGGAGAGATAAGCTGGAGGAGGGTGGGGGTGGGGAGAAAGTAGCATAGAGTACAATGGATGAGTGGGCGAGGGGATGAAGGTGATAGGTCAGGGAGGAGAGGATGGAGTGAATAGGTGGAAAAGGAGATAGGCAGGTAGGCACGACATGGTTGAAGAACTTCAGGGCAGAGGAAATGAGCTGGGAGTTGCAGTGGGAGAGGATGCTGGAAACCAGTCATTGTTTTTACCCCTATACTGTTGCTCATATAACTTGGATTGTTTAGCATGGGTATGGGAAACATAACATGAAGGTTGGCAAATTTACCAACAACATCAGTTCTTCCATTCACTCCCCCCACCCACCCACCCGCCTGGCTAATTTTCAGTCACAGCAATCCAAAGAATTTTTGGTTAGTGAACCTCCCTCAGACACCTCCCTTAAGTTGTCATCCTTCACATAAATCTAAACGTGAACCTCTTAAGGGTTTTTTTTAAACTGGTTACCTAGAATGCTTGTTGTACATTGAATCTAAAGGCCGTAATACTGCTTCCTCCAGGGTGGCCTCACATTACTTCTGTTCAAAGAGAGGCTAGGCTCCATCTGTAGAGTAGTACTGTAACCTAAGCGCTCCAAATAAAGTTGTTTTATAGGACAAGATATGACACTAAGCTACACAATCATAGTTGGTAAAATAGACAGGTCCTAAAGAACATAATTGAGGACGGAGAAGTTTGGGAGGATTTACAGAGCTTGGGGTAATTGAAAGTCCTCCAGCAAAGGTGAAGTGATGAAAATAGAGATGCTCATGACCAGATTTGGACATACACTTATCAGGCCCACTGCTTGCCTTTTTGAGACCTTTAACGACCAATTATAGCCACTTAAAAGCTGCATCCTATTATTTGAGATTGGGAAGAGGAGAATTTTCCTCGTGGGTTACCCGTGTGTAATGGAAGCTTTAAATTGCTGAGGAGCAGCTGCCATTATTTTAGTGGGCTTACCACTGACACTTTAGATGGGTTGTCAGGGACCCAAAATTAAGCTCTTATGAAAATTGTACAGTGAATTGATGGTCCAAATGATATTTGTGAAAATTCTGAGTGGGTAGTGAATCTTCGGAATTCTTTACCACAGAGGGCTGTTCAGGCTGGGTCATTAAGGATTGTCAAGGCTAAGAGACAGATTTTTAACCAGTTGGGAATCGAGGACTATGGGCAAAGGCAGGAAAGTGGAGTTGAGAATGATCAGATCAGTTATGAGCTCATTGGCGGAACAGACTCAATGGGCTGAATGGCCTGTGTCCTTTGGTCTTACTTCAAAAACAGCCTCAATAATGCAGGATGAAGGTGTGACACAAATGTCATTCATCAAACATTACTTGCCACTTTCTTTGGCTAAAGAAAATTACATCCAATTCTAAGGGTCAGCACATTCTGCTTCTACCTTTCTCTCAACCTTACATACATTTAATAAAGGGAGCTGAGACTGACCTCCAACTCATTGATATATTGATGGTCTTCCCAGGGAATAGTATTGTTTATACTGTCATCAATGCTTGTCTGCCTCCTGAAAGCTGTTCTGAAATTCTCTTTCTTCAAGTTGTTTCATGGGATGAGTCACTACCTCATAATGATGGATTTATTGCCCACTTCCCCTTTGAGCTCAAAAAGGCAGTGAACTGCCTTCTTCAGCCTTGGCAGTTCATTTAGTTTAGCTACATCTAAAATTTTTATTACGGAAGGTTTTCAGGATTTTCAGTAGGAACAGTGATTTACTGCCAGTTCAACATGGCATGGGCTGGAGAGGGAAACATGCAAGCAGTGTTGCTCATATGCATCTGCTGCCTTTAATCTATTTGGTAAAGGTTGCAGGATGCTGTTAAAGGAGCCATGGTGAGTTGCTGCTGTGCATTTTGTATTTGGTTTACTTCACAGTCGCTATATCAGGGATGGAGGGAATGAAAGGTGAAGGTGGGGATGGGGTGCCAATCAAGTGGGCTGCTTCATCTTGCATGACATTGAGCTTCTTGAGTGTTTGGAACTGCAGTCATCTCGGCAAGTATTCCATACTGCTCATTATTTGTGTGTTGTAGATCGTGGAAATCGACTTCGGGAACTCTGAAGGTAAGTTACCTATTTCAGCTCCAGCTGAAAAACCAGAAGGGTCACTGGACACAAACCATTTACTGTGCTTTCGTTGCAGATGCTGCCAGAGCATCTGAATTTCTCCAGCAACTTCTACTTTTGTTTAGGATTTCCAGCGTCTATAGTGCTTTTCTTCACACAGCTTCCAACCTTTGATCAAACTAATCCTGCGAAGTTTCTGGTTAATAGTTAACTCGCCCCCAGTGCTGTTGAATTTGAGAGAGAGGATGGTTAAATGCTTATTGGAGATGTTGATTGCAAATGTGGGCTAATCATTACTTGCCATGTATCAGAGCTGAAAATGTGTTGCTGGTTAAAGCACAGCAGGTCAGGCAGCATCCAAGGAACAGCATCTGCAGACCTCACTTTCTGATCTCCAGCATCTGCAGACCTCACTTTTTACTTGCCATGTATCAGTCCAAGCCCGGAATGTTGCCTAGATCTTGGTGCATTGGGATGTGTACTGTTTCAGCATCTGAGGAGCTGTGTATAGTACTGAACACTTTGCCTGCATTCAAAAACATCCCCGTTATTTGGGCCCAGTATATTATCCTGAGGGTCTCCTATAACAATATTCTAGGAATGAGACAATTGTTCCAACAACAAAGTACTAGTAAAATTCCAACATCCCAAACTCGGCAGTCCTCTATAGTAAAGTATTCCACTACCCTCCAAAAGAATAAATTCTTTATCATCTTTGTCTTAAACGTGTATCCCTTTTATTGAGATTCTATCCTCTGGATCTAAACTCCCGGACAAGGTGAAACGACCTTTCTGCATCTACACTATGAAATCACCTTTAAAATAGTCCAGAGCTGAAAATGTGTTGCTGGTTAAAGCGCAGCAGGTCAGGCAGCATCCAAGGAATAGGAAATTCGACGTTTCGGGCATAGGCCCTTCATCCTGATGAAGGGCTTATGCCCGAAACGTCAAATTTCCTGTTCCTTGGATGCTGCCTGACCTGCTGCGCTTTAACCAGCAACACATTTTCAGCTCTGATCTCCAGCATCTGCAGACCTCACTTTTTACTTTAAAATAGTCCAGTATGTTTTCACAATCTTCTCAATCTTCTAAATTCCAATGAGTAAAAGCCCAACACACACAATCTGTCCTCATCAGAGTCTCTCTGCTGCCTTCTCCCCACCCCCAAAATACCTAATATCAGCCTAATAAGTGTTCTCTGGACTGCATCCAATGCCATTACATCTTTCCTAAGGAGCCCAAAACTGTTCACAATATTTCAGTTATGGTTTGACTAGTGCTTTGTATAGTTTTAGCGAAACCTCCCAACTTTATTATTCCATTCCTTTCGAAATAAAGACCAGCATTCCCTATCATCTGCTGACCTTGTATGTTAGCTTTCTGAGATTTGAAGACACCCAAATTCCCTCTGTTCTCTAGCTGTCTGCAGACTTTCTCCATTTAAATAATATTGAGCTCCTCTATTGTTCCTGCCAGATTGGCATTTTTCCACGTTATATTCTATCCGCTCAGTTTTTTCCCACTTGCTTAACTTGTCTATATCCCTCTGCAGAGTCTGTATCATCTCACCATTTATTTTTGTGTCATCTGAAAGCTTGGCTATAGTAAATTCATTTTCCTCATCCAAGTCATTTTGTGGCCCCAGCACTAAACTCTGTGGTATTCCACTAGTTACAGGTTGCTATCCTGAAAATCTCATTATCCCAACTCTTAGCCATTCCTTTATCCATGCTAATATACAGCCAAGAACCTTGTGTCAGAACAATCTAGCCAAAAGCCATTAATCTAAAATGTAAACTTTGTCTATCCACCGATGCTGCCCATCAGCTGAGTATTTCCAATATTTTGAGTCCATCATTCTCCATTTTGTTAATGAGAATTTCAGCCTCTCTATCCAGCAGAGTAGAACTTGGCAGGAGTAGTCTTCACCAAGAGGGACTGTCGACATCAGTCCTTACCAATGCTCTCTGCTCATACTTCCTTGCGAACTGTGATTCCTCAAGTTGAAATCCAACCTGGCTCTCTAACAGAACACCATTATCGTGATGGTATCTGTGCTGTTAAGTCTGTGTCCTGTGATAATACATTCTCAGAAGGAATCAGCTCATTTGAAAAACTTATAATGCTAAGGCACAGATTCCATTCTTCACGTGCTGGCTCTGGTGAAAAAAACTGATATAACTTATTGTGGGAGTGTAAAAAAAGCCTGAAATTCAAATCATCATACTTCAGTCAATGCTAAAATCAGGCCAACATGACTGAATCTTATATGAAATTTAGGCTGAAGATGTTTAATGCTATTGTCATTCAGTAATGAAGTTAGAATATCTTCATCTCCAGTGTCCACTGGTGCTGATATCCCAGTTATCTCCATGGCTGACATCTGGTCCTCACCCTTGTAAATTGCACTGTGTTCTGTATGGTAGCGTAATAGATCTATGCATATCTAAAGCATGTGCTCAAACAATGGACGTTGTGCATTCAGCGAGGTTGGTAATTAGACATATGCATTGTGAGTGGATCTGGCATGCATTTGAGAACCAGGTGACAGTATCATTTCAGAACGTGTATTGAGAATTGGTGAGCTGATTAAGCAGTATCACATTGCTGAAAAACTGCAATGCATGGTAGAAGAAAGTGCTGAGTGTTTTATCCCTGAAAGGTAGGAAAACATTAGTTCAGCTGTTCAGTGGTTAGCACTGTTGCCTTACAGCACCAGAGTCTCAGGTTCAATTCCAGCCTCGGGCGGCTGTCTGTGTGGAGTTTGCACATTCTCCCCGTGTCTGCGTGGGTTTCCTCTGGGTGCTCGGGTTTCCTCCCACAGTCCAAAGATGTGCGGGTTAGGTGAATTGGTCACACTGCTTGGCTCTCTTATTCCTGATGAAGGGCTTATGCTCGAAACGTCGAATTCTCTATTCCTGAGATGCTGCCTAACCTGCTGTGCTTTGACCAGCAACACATTTGCAGCACACTAAATTGCCCATAGTGTTAGGTGCATTAGTCAGAGGGAAATGGATCTGGGTGGGTTACTTTTCAGAGGGTCGGTGTGGACTGGTTGGGTCAAAGGGCCTGTTTCCACACTGTAGGGAATCTAATCTAATCATAAAGAGGGAAACTCCACCTTAGCTGCAGAAGGTAGAAAACCTCTGGAAAAAAATAGGTAGTCACCATTTAGAAAAGTGGAAAAATCTCTAAACAACAGTAATGGGTGGAGAAATGGGGAAATCCACTCTAAATAGAAAATAACGTCAGTGAAATAACTCCACAGAGGCCAGTATCCCGTCACCAAGTCACCCTTTATTGACACGTGAGGAATCCTTGACACCGATACAGCTTCCTCAGAGCCAGCTCTCAAAATGAACAGGATGTCCGACACTCCTGTTTATATCTATCCCTGATTGGATCCGATTAACAGGGAACTCATATTCTATGTTGTGAAGGTGCCAGAAGTCACGTGATACCAGGTTATAGTCCATAGGTTCATTAGAAATCACAAGCTTTCAGAACCCCGATCCTTCATCAGGTTCACCAACTTCACCCGAGGAAGGAGCAGAGCTCCGAAAGCTTGTGATTTCAAATGAACCTGTTGGACTATAATCTGGTGTGATGTAATTTCTGACTATATTCAATATTCAATGAGGTCCACCTGGCTGACCTCGTGACAGACACTAGCGTCAACTTTGTTTCAAATTTAAGTTTTTCCCTTGCTTGCATGTGGTCCATCTCCAATTTTTCCTTTGTCTCCCATGACTTTTTGTCTTTATTCCTGGAGACAAGCCATCAACTAATGTCCCCTGGAAGCCAGCTTCATTCCTTCACTTGTCAGTGCCAGTGATGCAGAGACCTGGACTAACGAGTTCAGGTCTCACCACAACAACATAAATTTAGCATTAGAATAGTGATTAAAAAACTACCACAATGTCATAAAATCCTGTTTAGTTCACTTGTCCTTTGTGAAAGGAGGATCAATTGTGTAAGGTAATTGTTCCTTAATGGATAATGCTCATGCTAGGTTGGCTGCATCGATAATGCTGATATCACACACCGTTGGTGGGGGAAGGGGAGAGGGAAACAAATAGTTCTACTCTAGCTTTCAGAGGGAGCAGCTTTAAATGTACCAGTTCCCCAAGGGCCTAGTAAATATTCCTGACCAAATGTTGTTGTATTTATTGCTATCATACAATAAACTTGTAGATTGGGCTAAGACAAAGTAAACACAAAGGAGGATTAGTGAACTACCTCAAACAATCCTGACCTAGTATCACATATAGGTAGAAGCAGCAAACACCACAAGGTACCAGGAATAGTATCCGAAAAAAAACCCACATGATTACAACTGTGTGGATCTGATTCTAGCCACAATGGGAAGAAATTCCTTTGGAAAAAAATGTCAAGCAAGCGAGTTAATCAAATTAAGAGCAGATTTGTTTTCAAAAAAACCGTATCTAAAGAACAGAAGCAGTTTAAACATGATCATTAACAGTCATGGGATCAACAAGAGGGCAAGTTCAGTACTGACAACAAAAATCAGTCAGAAGCTGGTAAGGAGCACTAAAGCAAAAGTATGCACTTAGCTAACAGAGAAAACAGCCCAACTTAAAGCATTACCTGAGTGAAGGAGGCTTTTTAAGGAGCAACTGAAGGCTGCAGGGCATAAAGTTAGAAATCCCTAAGGGTAAAAAAACAAATAACTTTAAGAAAAATCTCTTCAGAACAAGAGGGCAACGGAAAGGAGAAGATAGTTCTCATCTTTTACAATAAGCATCACCACTTATGGTCCATGAGGCGCAGCTGCAATCAGAGGTTAATCTGCCAGAAGAGAATTTTAGATCAGGTATGCTTCTGCATTTATTTAATCTGAAAATCAGCAAATCTATAGAAATCGATTAAAATAACATGGCAGTAGCAAAAAAAGTGAAGAGAAGTAAGAATTTAAAAGGACTGAGACTCTAATTAAGCCACAATTTTGGTGGTAAGATTTCTAAAGGCCACAAACATAGAACCTATTAAAAATGTAGAAGAAAGTGCTTGGTGTTTTATACACTGATGAGTAGAAAATGTATGTGTTGCCTAAGGCTTTGGGGTGGCATGATGGCTCAGTGATTAGCACTGCTGCTTCACAGTACTAGGGATCTTAGTTCAGTTTTACCCTCGGATGATCGTCTGTGTGGAGTTTTCACATCCTCCCCATGTCTGCGTGGGTACTCTCTGGATACTCTGTTTCTTTTCTCATAGTTCAAAGATGTGCAGGATAGGTGGATTGGCCATGCTAAATTGCCCATAGTGTTCAGGAATATATAAGTTACGTTGATAAGCCTTTGTAAATGCAAAGTGATAGGGTGGGGAAATGGGGCAGAGTGGGTTGCTGTTCAGAGAGTCAGTGTGGACTTGTTGGGCTGAATGGCCTGTTTCCATTTTGTGAATTCTATGAAAAAAAAGGTGGAAATTCCACCTTGGCTGTAGAGAATGGAAGAATCTTAGAAAAAGCAGGTAGCCACTATTTTAGTCATTTTTAAAATGTGGGAAGCTCGAGCAAACAGCAGTACAGATGCAAGAAACCAGATTTAAAAAGCTTGAAAACAGTGAAGCACTACAGAACTGCCAGTAATACACTTTAAAGCCTTATTGAAGAATTCAATACAGTATTACAGAATTACAAAGATTGGCAAATAAACATTACTGTGAGAGAGAAGATAGCAAGCCCTACTGTCATTCAGTTTAAACCAACATTGATAAATTAACAATAACATCTTTAAAACAATATTAAAAGTATACAGATCTAAATATACCTTTCAAGTAATAAGATTAATTAACACATTAATCAGAAATGAAAAGAAAGGATATGGTACTTCCTAACAGATTCAAGATTAGCTAAGGACTACACAGAACACAAGATTGAATTTCATGCAAGTGTCAGTTCTTAAGCTACAGCATTGCCTCAAGCCCAAACATTAAGACTGAAGCTAATCATGTTAATGTTCCAATAAGTGTTGTTAAGAGATAAAATATCAAAGGGAGATCATCATCAAAGCCTTTGATAATTGCTTCAATTTAAGAACAATAAAATTATTGAATGAACAATAATTAACAGAAGAATTTCCACTTCCAGGGAAATCCACTGACAGTTTAGTTGATGAGCTTCTACAGATTTGAGATAAGTATACTTGTGAAACTTTGGAAACAGAATTTGTAAGAGGCAAAATAGTTGTCAGAATTTTTGATGCAACTTTATCAGTCTTCTCGCAGTCCAAAGAAGGTTTAGCTTTGGAGAAAACTAATCATATTGTGCTCGAAGTAGAAACCAGAATGACTTAAAGACAGATTCAGAGAGGAGAACACCAACACATTCTCAAAGAGTCTATGCACTTTAGATGGTGAATATACTCTAGAGAAGCATGTGTCAAGCCTACCGAGGGCACAAGTCAGATACCAGATGCAAGAAAAAGCATCAGGACTGCAAGACAACAAGGCCTTATAGGCACAGACAAGATCCAAAACCACCACTAAGGAATGCTGCAGTTTTAAAACTGTAGGTTACCTCCAAAAGTTTTGCAGAAGAAAGTCAGTTTCAGAACAGTAGATATGCTGGCAGGCACACATGTTGAACCTACACAGTAAAACACAGCACCATTAGAAAAGATAACTGCATTTGATGAGAAGCCTCCATTAGAGAAAAAATATGAGTCATACCTAAGAGAACGAGCTAATTCAGACAAGCTACAAGAGACTGAAATTGACTGGGTCAATGGACATCCTGGAGATTTTTGTTTGATACAGGAGCAAGTGCTACTATTCTACCAGCCCAGTCACCATGGCTGAAGAAACAGAAATTACAGCACACAGAGGTAAGACTACATGGTACAGGTGGAGCAACTGTCAGAAGCATAGGAATGTTACAAGTTATACTGCAAGACAACATAAAAAATAGTTGAACATATGCAGGTTGTTCAGTTAGAAAACTGAGCCTGCAGTCATGTCTCAACTGCAACCTTAACATACTAATTGGAGGAGATTGACAAGCTCCCAAAGAACAACTGGTCCAGAGCAAATTGCTTCCGAGGACAAACTACTTTTCACCAAGCAATTAACTGACACCAATGTAATGGGTTTCCCAGACTGATAGCAGAGTACAAACAGATGAAAGAATCAAGTGAGAATTTTTTTATCAAAAATAAACTTTATTCATATAAAGTTATTTGGATCCCTTTACAATTGGTCATGCCATTCTTGTGCACACATTACATTGCTTTACATACATCAAAATTTATTTTTCCTATATACAAGTCTGTACATTTACTATCCAGCTCTTCTGCTGAGGTGTCAGCAGAACCCACTTACTGCATGGGCCCCCGGTTCTTCTTAAGTAGGCAGATGTTACACGGTGGTCTTTCCCCACTGTGCCTTGGCAGCAGCTGCCCCAAGCTTCAGCACATCCCTCAACATATAGTCTTGGACCTTGGAATGTGTCAGTCTGCAACACTCAGTCAGGGTCAACTCCTTCAGCTGGAAGATCAACAGGTTTCGGACCGCCCAGAGAGTGTCCTTCACCGAGTTGATGATCGTCTCGGTGTGCATCCCGGGGGACAGACCATACAGCATGGACTCCCGTGTCACGGCGCTGCTCGACAAACACCACTGCATTCCTCTCCAGACTTCTTCTGCATAGGCACATTCCAGAAGGAGGTGTGTGACAGTCTCGTCCCCCCTGCAGCCGCTTCGAGGACAGCGTGCGGTGCGGGAGAGAGTCCGGGCATGCATAGAAGATCTCACAGGCAGAGCCCTTCTCACCACCAGCCAAGCCATGTCTTGGTGCTTGTTGGAAAGTTCTGGCAATGAGGCATTCTGCCAAATGACTTTGACAATCTGCTCAGGGAACTGCTTGATAGGATCCGCCCTCTCCTTTTCCCGAAGGGTCTCAAGGACACTGCGTGCTGACCACTTCCTAATGGACTTGTGGTCAAAGGTGTTTTTCTTCATAAACTTCTCCATGAAGGACAGGTGATACAGAATGGTCCAACTACTCTGAGCGTTCTGCGGCAGCGAGGCCAGGCCCATTCTTTGCAACACCGGGGACAGGTAGAACCTCAGTACGTAGTGACACTTGGTGTTTGCGTACCAGGGATTCATGCACAGCTTGATGCAGCCACACACAAAGGTGGCCATCAGGGTGAGGGTGACATTGGGTGTGTTTCTTCTACCGTTGCCCAGATCTTTGTACATCGAGTCCCTTCAGACCCGGTCCATCTTTGATCTCCATATAAATTGGAAGATAGCCCGTGTGACTGCAGTGGCACAGTTCTGGGAATAGGCCAGACCTGTGCCACGTATAACAACACTGACAGTGCCTCACACCTGATGACCAGGTTTTTACCTGCGATGGAGAGTGACCGTAACTTCCATCTGCCCAGTTTCTGCCTCACTTTCTTGATAAGCCCCAGCCTCGTCGTACGAAATACTCAGCACCTTCAGGTGGTCGGTCCTGATGGTGAAGGGGATCGAGGGTTGGTCGGCCCAGTTCCCGAAGAGCAAGGCCTCGCTCTTGCCTCGGTTTACCTTGGACCCCCGAGGCCCGTTCGAACTGGTCACATATGCACATCAATCTGTGCACGGACATCGGATCCTAGCAGAAAACGGTGATGTCATCCATGTACAGGGAGGCCTTAACCTGTAGGCCCCCACTACCAGAAATAGTCACCCCTCTCAGGCTCGCATCCTTCCTGATGGACTCAGCAAATGACTCTATGCATCACACAAACAAGGCAGGAGAGAGAGGGCAGCCCTGCCTGACTCCAAATCTGACTGGGAAGCTATCTGATTCCCACCCATTGATTGAGACTGCACGGACAATGTTGGTGTAGAGCAGTCTAATCCATTTGCAGATTCCCTCCCCAAAGCCCATTTTGGAGAGAACATCTCTCATATACGTGTGTGATATCCTGTCAAAGGCTTTCTCCTGGTCCAGGCTGATGAGGCAGGTGTCCAACCCTCTGTCCTGCACGTGGGCGATCGTATCCCTGAGGAGTGCGAGACTCTCAGCGATCTTCCTGCCCGGCACAGCACAGGTTTGATCAGGGTGAATCACTGACCCCAGAGCAGACCTGACCCGGTTGGCGATGACCTTTGACAAAATTTTGTAAACTGCATTCAATAGTGAGATTGGTCTCCAATTTCTGATTTCCTCCCTCTCCCCTTCTGCTTGTAGATGAGGGTGATGATGCCTTTCCTCATGGATTCACTCATGGTTCCTGCCAGAAACACACTGACATACTCCTCCAGCAGGTCCTGGCCAATCAAGTCCCACAGAGCAGAATAGAGCTCAACCGTAAGCCGTCGCTTTGTTCTTTTCGAAGGACTCGAGGGCCCTGGTCAGCTCTTCCAGAGATAGCGGCTGGTCCAGCCTCTCCTGTGTTCTGTTGTCTAAGACCTCCATGATAGAGGACAGGAATGACTGGGAGGCCGCGCTGTCCATTGGCTTCGAGTCATACAGACTGGCATAGAAGGATTTGCTGATCCTCATGACGTCAGCCTGAGATGACGTTATCAAGCCATCTTCTTCCTTCAGGCTGCTGAGCACAGAGCTCTCTTTGTGCACCTTCTGGAAGAAGAAACGTGAGCACGTCTCGTCCTGCTCCACCGAGTGGATCCTGGACCGGAAGATTATCTTGGAGGCCTCTGAGGCAAAGAGCAAGGCTTGCTGGCCCTTCACCTCCTTGAGGTCCTCCGTGACATCGACTCCATCATCTGTAGCAGGAGCAGGTTCTGCATACTTACCTGGAGCTGGGACAGTTTCCCCCGCCTCTCTCTTGTCTCCTGAACACCTTTGAGGATGAAGAACATTTTGATGTTCCCTTTTACTGTTTCCCACCAGTCCGCTGGGGACTCAAAGAGGGGCTTCACAGTTGTCCAATCTACGTAACCCCCCTTGAGCTTCTCAATGTTTCCCAGGGTCAACAGCTTTGTGTTCAGCTTCCACGTTCCTTTACCAGCCCGCTGCTCATCATGTAGGTGACAGTCAGCCAGCAGGAGGCAGTGGTCAGAAAAGAACACTGGCTTGATCTGACCAAAAGCATTCGGGACACAAACAGGTAATCTATCCTTGAGCGGATAGACCCATCTGCCCGTGACCAGGTGTATCAATTGAGATGTTACATTGGTATAAGAGAGCTGTTTGACTTTGTCAACATAGAGGAAGTCACAGACTTCACATGAGAAAAGGCACCAGCCTATTCAAAGTGTCCAACTTTATGGTCCATCTTGTTGAATGCTCCATAATAGGCCTGGTGGCCAAGCACGAATCCCCCTCACTGTGCTGCTGGAATGAAAGTTGCCCACTCTTTGGCGTTACTGACATCCTTGCCACTGGATGGATCTCACCAATGCAGATGCCACTGATGCCATTGGTACTGAATAGGCTGGGGCCTTTTCTCGTGTGAAGTCTGTGACTTCCTCTATGTTGACAGAGTCAAACAGCTCTCATACCAATATAACATCTCACTTGATTCTTTCACTTGTTTGTATTCTGCTATCAGTCTGGGGAACCCATTACATTGGTGTCAGTTAATTGCTTGGTCAAAAGTGGTTTGTCCTTGAAGGCAGTTT
This sequence comes from Hemiscyllium ocellatum, assembly GCF_020745735.1. Taxonomy (NCBI): domain Eukaryota; kingdom Metazoa; phylum Chordata; class Chondrichthyes; order Orectolobiformes; family Hemiscylliidae; genus Hemiscyllium; species Hemiscyllium ocellatum. The sequence goes on along the minus strand of NC_083408.1, from coordinate 32,797,842 downwards.
GCTCTGGACCAGTTGTTCTTTGGGAGCTTGTCAATCTCCTCCAACCAGTATGATGAGATTGTGGTCGAGATATGACTGCAGGTTCAGTTTTCTAACTGATACAGGAGCAAGTGTTACTATCCTATCAGACCAGTTACTATGGCTGATGAAGCAGGAATTACAGCATACAGAGGTAAGACTACATGGTGCAGGTGGATCATCTGTCAGAAGTATAGGAATGTTACAAACTCAACTCCGCTGCTGCCATGAGTCCGTGTTAGGCCCACCTTGTGAATGATGCTGCTGCTGATGCTACTGGGTCTCTTACTGGGCTCAAACTCACCTTCAGCTGCTGCCTCCATGAATCTGTGCTGGAAGCAGAAGCCACCGGGAACCCAAACTTTTCTCTTCCTCCTCCTCCTCCGCAGCATCAGCCATGACTTGGCGCTAGGACTGCCTCGATGATGGTGAACCCAACCCTGCCTCTGTCGCCGTCACCATTAGTCTGTGCTGCTGTGCCTATTCGAGTCCATGCTGCCGGGCCTACCTGCCATCACCGAACTTGTCACTGCTAGAAAAACAACAAGAGAAGCGAGAAACAAAAGAGAAGAAAAGCAGATGGAGCGGACAAGCCCAGGGCTCAGAAGTCGTACTCACTGCCATCTTACCTCCATGAAGAATATCAGAGAGATAAAAGATCCTACAGCAGAGAAGTGATGCACAGTCTTCAAGGGAAAGAGTCTGAAGAAAGTGAATTCTGAGTAAGAACATTTTATATATTTCTACCTACTTTTGAGAAGTCAGAGACGGTGTGGTAGGATATTGGCTTTGTGTTTATATAATATACTTACATACATAATTATATAATGGGTTAACTATTGGGATATAAACTAGGAGGCGGGGTGAAGATGTATGGTTCTGAAGGTGTTAATTGGCACCACTCCCTCTACTGATGTCAGATACAATCTGATGTGGGGATGCATGCTAGCTTTCAGAGGTAAGGCCAAGTAACATGTAGTTGTGTTTATTGCTATCATGCAATAGATCTTCCACACAAATGTTTCTGATCTGTTTCTATTTATTTAAAAACAATTCTCTCCACCAAGGTTGACAAGGCCCTTGACTGTATTCATTTTATTTCCCATACTTCTACTGTCAACCCATTCTACATTCCCCACCCCATCCAACGACCATGATATGGTTCCCCATATCCTTACTTTTCACTTAACCAGTAATCAATGTACCGTCCTCTGTCTTTTCTACCAGTGATCCCAACACTAAACACATCTTTTCTGATAAGTGTGGGTAAAAAATGAGGTCTGCAGATGCTGGAGATCACAGTTGAAAATGTGTTGCTGGTTAAAGCACAGCAGGTCAGGCAGCATCCAAGGAATAGGAAATTCGACGTTTCGGGCATAAGCCCTCTGATCCTCCCTTTTTGGAGTTGGTAGCGGGATTTTAGTGCTCTTACTTGTCATGGTTTGTGTAAACATTCTCCCGTAATTTAAACTAAATCAAGTAATTCATTAAAAGTCCAAAAACAGACTGTACACAAAGGATATAAGAGATTAGGGAAAATGGACAGGTTGCAGATTTGAGCAGATACATTCTGTGCCATGTGGGAATTCCAGGATGCTTCTCATGCCCTGAACAATGATACGTGCAGGAAAGATGATTTTGGTAATGACTTATTTCACTTAAACTCTACAATACACAACACAGTGAAACGCTTCAACTGTTGCCACAATCCAGCATCATTTGAATACTCCAAGAATAAAAAGATAAAGCTGAAAGAAAGTCCACCTCTGCTCTGCTGCCTCCACAATGTGCCCCAAGCCCTGAGCCGGCTGACCAACAACAACCGTGCCGTAACCACCAACGTCATAGTCATCACTCTTCAGGCACCATCTCATTGTCAGTGGACCCACCTTACTGACAAGTCACCAATGCCAGGTCCCATGCTGGACCTGCACTCGCCCCGCAACCAGGACTCTCCGGCTTCACTACCACCATTGTCTTGACAACAACAAATGACCCCAGCTCCAGGCTGCCACAACCAGGAACTGCCGCCACTACCATGTCAATAACCAGAACTTCCCGCACCAGGCCCACCACAACCAGGAGCCCCTTGCTTCACTGCCAGGCCAGGCCATCACCCTGCTAAAGGTCCTACTCTGGCAGCTCCCCTCCATGATGTCACCTTTTCCACTGCCACCAACAGGAAGAAGATGAAGAAAAAGAAAAAAGATAATAAGAGTAAGTCTGCCTGGCGCCCGAAAGCTGCCATCTCCCAGTACCACTACCTTACATTTTTGTTGTGAAGGGGAGGAACTCAGACTCCAAGTTTCAGAGTTTGAGCAGCATTTTGCAGTACTACAATATATTGTGAGGGAATATGAGAGCTATGTGGATAGCATGCTTCTGTAAGCAGTAGTCTAAAATAAGTAGATGGCAAGAGATGTGGCTGTTCTTCCAGCAGAATGGAGCAGCAGGCAGGTATGGCAGAAGTCCTTTGAGTGTGTTTCACTTGATAAAAGAAATTTGATTCTAAAATGGTCCAGGTTGGATGTCAATGTTGTGTAAAGGGTTACCATGTGTATGTAAACAAGATAATCGACATCAACATTGGGAAGAGATAAAGTATTACATAACTGCTAGTGTCTGCGTCATTCTCCCTGTGTCTGCATGGGTTTCCTTCGGGTGCTCTGGTTTCCTCCCACAATCCAAAGATGTGCAGGTCAGGTGAATTGGCCATGCTGTTCAGGGATAAATATAGAGTAATAGGGTAGGGTAATGGGTCTGGATGGGTTATTCTACGGAGGGTCGGTGTGGACTCCTTGGGCCAAATGGCCTGTTTCCACATTGTAGAGGGTTCTATGAAATAGCTCTCTTGAGGCAGTAGCATAGTAGAGATAAAGTCATGTTTTATACATATTTCGTGTTTGAATAATTCTTTATGAACACCAGACAACAGCACCATCCTTGTCAGCAGGCTTGACTACAAAGTCAGGATTGAATTTAAGAGCATAGAGTGCAGACAATTCAGAGGGAGATAGATTCAAATGAGCGAGTGGGGTCAGAGAACGTAAAGTGTCTAATGTCCACTAAAACCCACCAACCCTCACAGTTAGCTTGACTCTATATCCTCACTCCCTACATCCTATAAAAACTCTATTCCATTCTCCCAGTTTATCCATATCTGCCGCATCAATTCCGATACTGCCAGTTTCTACAAGGGGGCTTCAGCAGAAGATTCACCACCACCATGATTAACAGGGCCCTCACCTATGTCTGACCCATTTCCTACACTTCAGTCTCACCCTTTCTCATCCCTCCGACAACAGTAATGGGACAGCAAACCCCAGTCTTCACTCACCACCTCACTAGTCTCCACACCTAACGGATCATTAACTGCCATTTCTGCAATCTTCAGCAGGATGCTAACCACCAGACCATAATCCCCTCCCTTGTCAGCCTTCTGCAGAGACTGTACCATCTGAGATATCCTAGTCCACTCCTTCTCCACTCCCAAAACCTCTCCCATTCCCAATACATCCTTATAACACCATGGCACCTTCTCATGCAATCACACAAAGTCTAACACCTGATGTTTACTTCCTTCTTCCTCATTATCCAAGGCCCCAGACACACCTTCCAGGTGAAGCAGTGATTTACCTGCACTTCACTCTATCTAGTTTACTGTATCTGCTGCTCACATTGAGGTCTACTCTACGCTGAGGAGTCAAAATACAGCCTTGGATGACTGGTTTGCAGAATGATGTGGAGGTGCCAATGTTGGACTGGGGTGGACAAAGTTAGAAGTCACACAACACCACATTATAGTCCAACTGGTTTATTTGGAAGTACAAGCTTTCAGAGTGCTGCTCCTTCATCAGTTAGTTAGTGGGGCAGGATCATTGGAAACAGAATTTATAGTAAAAGATCAAAGTGTCAAACAGCTGATGTGATGTATTGAACAAACCTCGATTACTGTTAAGTCTTAAACACTTAATCACTTGCAGGTTTCGGTTAATTAATGAATCAAAATCTGCAACCCATTCTAAGTGATTAACAACAGCAATAACTGAACAGCAATCTAGGTTTGTTCAATACATTGCATCAGTTGTATGACACTTTGATCTTTTACTATAAATTCTGTGACTGTGATCCTACCCCGGTAGCTACCTGACAAATTAGCAGTGCTCTGAAATTTTGTATTTCTAAATAAACCAATTGGACTATTACCTGGTACTGTGTGATTTTTTTTAACCTGGTTTCCAGAAGACCTATGTTTTGGTCACAAAAATGACTCTGAGCTCCACGTTGCCTGCTACGTCAACACACCACTGTGATTCCCTGGCCAACATCTCTATCTCAAGCTTGCTGCAGTGTTCCAATGAAACTCAGTGCAAGCTGGAAGAACAATACCTAATTTTCCACTGAGGACCCTGTAACTTCAGGACTGGGTATTGAGTTCAATAATTTTAGGGCCTGAGCACATTCTACCATGTCTTTATCCCAAACCCCATACATTAGGCCTTGAATGTCAAACACAGACATCTACTATAAAGCGACTGACTCCCACAGCTACCTAGACTACACCTCCTCCCACCCTGCCCCCTGTAAAAACGCCATCCCATATTCCCAATTCCTTCGTCTCCGCCGCATATGCTCCCAGGAGGACCAGTTCCAATACCGTACAGCCCAGATGGCCTCCTTCTTCAAAGACCGCAGATTCCCCCCAGACGTGATCGACGATGCCCTCCACCGCATCTCCTCCACTTCCAGCTCCTCCGCCATTGAGCCCCGCCCCTCCAACCGCCACCAGGATAGAACCCCACTGGTTCTCACCTACCACCCCACCAACCTCCGTATACAGCGTATTATCCGCTGTCATTTCCGCCACCTCCAAACGGACCCCACCACCAGGGATATATTTCCCTCCCCTCCCCTATCAGCGTTCCGAAAAGACCACTCCCTCCATGACTCCCTCGTCAGGTCCACACCCCCCACCAATCCAACCTCCACTCCCGGCACCTTCCCCTGCAACCGCAGGAAATGCAAAACTTGCGCCCACACCTCCTCCCTTACCTCTCTCCAAGGCCCCAAGGGATCCTTCCATATCCACCACAAATTCACCTGCACCTCCACACACATCATCTATTGCATCCGCTGCACCCGATATGGCATCCTCTATATTGGGGAGATGGGCCGCCTACTTGCGGAACGCTTCAGGGAACACCTCTGGGACGCCCGGACCAACCAACCCAAACACCCCGTGGCTCAACACTTTAAATCCCCCTCCCATTCCACCAAGGACATGCAGGTCCTTGGACTCCTCCATCGCCAGAACATAACAACACGATGGTTAGAGGAAGAGCGCCTCATCTTCTGCCCGAGAACCTTCCAACCACAAGGGATGAACTCAGATTTCTCCAGTTTCCTCATTACCCCTCCCCCCACCTTGTCTCAGTCGATTCCCTCAAACTCAGCACTGCCCTCCTAACCTGCAATCTTCTTCCTGACCTCTTCACCCCCACCCCACTCCGGCCTATCACCCTCACCTTGACCTCCTTCCACCTATCACATCTCCATCGCCCCTCCCCCAAATCCCTCCTCCCTACTTTTTATCTTAGCCTGCTGGACACACTTTCCTCATTCCTGATGGAGGGCTTATGCCTGAAACGTCGAATTTCCTGTTCCTTGAATGCTGCCTGACCTGCTGCGCTTTAACCAGCAACACATTTTCAGCTGTGATCTCCAGCATCTGCAGTCCTCACTTTTTACTTGAATGTCCCACAACCAACTCATTGTCAGCTAATAATAGTCCCCATTAGCAACTATTGATTCTCTCAGGCTGACCTTTACCCATTTCTTTGACTGTCCTACTGTTGTGATCTTTATCTAGGCTTTATTTCCACCTATTGTTTATTCTTCTACCCCTTCCCCTAGCCCATGTTCAGTTTATGTACCAATCATTTCCTCGCTACAATCAGTTCCGAAGAGGGGTCACTGGACCCAAATGTTAACTCTGCCTTCTCTCCACAGATGCTGCCAATCTGCTGAGATTCTCCAACAATTTTTGTTTTTGTTTGTTATTTATATGACTCGTCAGGTATTTGTCTGGTCAATGATGATCGCATCAGGATGTCAATAATGGTGCCGTCATTAAAGGAAGGTGATTAGAGTCTTTTGTTAGAGATGGTCATTCCCCAGAATTAGCATACTGTAAATGTTACTTGCTCCTTGCTGCAAGTAGACATGGATTGTCTCAGTATCTTGAGGAGTTGCAAATGGAACTATATGGCAATCAATCAGAATACATATAGATTATGCACAGATGGCAGCAGTTGGAATAGCAGCGCTGTGTCCAAGGTCCTGGCCTGGGACTCTTCTGCTTGCTTACTTTCATTTCTTTCTTTTTCCTTTTGCTCTTTTCTTTTGCTTTCCATTTTTGTTCTCTTTGGAGGCCTTCTTGGCATCTTTGGCACAGCGAAAGTGGGCCCAGCCTCCTGATAATAGCAGCAGCGGTGGCAGGAGTCGAATCCTTAGGGAGAGGGAGCCCTCGGAGGGCTCACGACAGCAGTGATTGTGGGCGCAGCAACAAGAGATGGTGCCACAGTGTGGCGACTGTACTCAAGGCGGATGGCGATGGCAAGGTGACCTCTGCAGTTGGTGGAAAAAGCAGCACCTGCGGTCTGCATCAGTCAGCTGTGGCAATGCAGTCGGGCCCGAATCAGTACTCTTGCAAGATTGACCGGAGTGGTGGTTGCTTCGGCGGTACAGCAGGTCTGGTGTGCCTGGTGGCACGGCAGTGGTGGCCCCAAAGCGGGTCTCCTGAAATAGGGAAAGCATGTGAAAGAGAACGAGATTGAGCCTTTGTAGGAAGTGTGGTCCCAGCATTGCTCAGCATTTCAGAAAGACTGCAATGGTTAAACTTGTACCTTTATTTCTTAATTTTTCTACTTAGCTCTAGGAAGATCTATAATATTTAACTTTTAACTTTATTTTTTCAATTTTTTACACAGTACTAAGAATGACTTGCAATGTTTAACTTTTAACTTTGTTTCTTTTTACCTTACTCTTAAGATTTTGTACCCAGGTACTTGTACCTAAGATGTGCCATGTGTGGTGACAATGTACACTTTTCATTGTACTCCTGTACTTTTGTACTTGAGTACACATGACAATAAACTCTAAATCTAAAATAATCCATAATCTGCACATGGAACAAACATTCTCACGACTGAACCTATGAGAGAAGGAATGTCATTGATGGAGTAGTTGAAGCTGCCCTGATTCCAGCAGTGATATCCCAGGAAGGGGTAGACTGGCCTCTAAAATCCACAACCATCTTTCTTTGGAGAAAAGAAAATGGATGGAAGCACAATTGTGAGATGAATGTGATTCACCAGCAGTGGTAGAAGAAGCAAACAGCAAAATTGCTGTGATAAGTTTAAAAATAGAGACGCACGTGTCTGTAATGCAATAGCTGATTCCAAGTGAAAGAGATACTATTAAGCTGTGAGTAATAGCAACTTCAAAAAAAAATTATCCTCAGGATATGAGCATCATTGGTAAACCAACATTTATTATCCAATCACTTGAGAAAGTGGTTGTGAGGCTTCTTCTTGATAGTCTGTAGGTCTCGTGGTGAAGGTACACACACAGTTCTGTTGGGCAGGAGGCTCCAAGACTTTGACCCAGTGGCGATGAAGGAACGGCCATGCATATAAGTTAGGATGATGAATGACGAGTAAGGTAATTCGGAGAAGTTGTTCCCGCCTACCTGTTGTCCTTATCCTTCTAGGTGTGGGATAGGGAAGTTTCAAAGATGGGGCCAAAAGTGACATGGAAATGTTGCACATTCTGTAGGTGGTACATGCTGCACCTTGCTACACTGGTGCTGAATGGAGTGGATGTTTAAGCTGGAGTTTTGGATGTTGACCAAATAGGATACCTTCTGCAAATGTGTTGCTGGTCAAAGCACAGCAGGCCAGGCAGCATCTCAGGAATAGAGAATTCGACGTTTCGAGCATAAGCCCTTCATCAGGAATAAGAGAGAGAGAGAGCCAAGCAGGAGTTTCTGTGCAGAGGAGATGTCTCTCTCTCTCTCTTATTCCTGATGAAGGGCTTATGCTTGAAACGTCGAATTCTCTATTCCTGAGATGCTGCCTGGCCTGCTGTGCTTTGACCAGCAACACATTTGCAGCTGTGATCTCCAGCATCTGCAGACCTCATTTTTTACTACAAATAGGATACCTTGCCCAGGATGGTGGTCAAGAAGCTGCACCTAACCAGGCTTGTATACAATCATATTATAAATTATACCTTATAGTTGATGAAGAGGATCTGCCAGTGTCTGCAGCATAGCCTTCCTCTGACATATTATAGCATCAAAGAATTTAGGCAGCTGGCCCAGTTCATTTGCTGGTCAATTAGGCCTATCAAGAAAAATGTCATGCAATAGACTTTTTTTCAAAACCTGTGTGACATATCTTGAGTACCTTAGTTTTCAGTCTATGGTGTACTTTAGATTATGCATTATCTAATGCATTGTTGTTCCATTTTGGAACCTAAAGTGGTGATTTGGTTGATTCATACGCAAAGCACTAGAGTCGTGTTTTGGACAGCAAGAGTTTGGAAGCTTTATGTTTGGAATTATTTTGTGTAATGTAGGATTGGAATATACAGATGATCATGAAGTAGTGAAATTTATCCCTTGGGCATCAGTGCAAATGTGAAGGGAAATGAAAATTAAATAAGGGAGGACACAGTAGTTATATGGAATTAAGCCTGTTGTTTACTATGTTGACGAAATCCTTTGTCTATCTGATCTTTTTCCCCATGAGACCTCCAAAAGCACCTTATACTCAGAGAGGATTTGGTCGATTGCTTTACTTGGTTTGATTGACCTTCCCTTAACAGCGTCATCTGCTGCTGGAGGTTCAGGCAAAACTACTTGAGTTGTCCTGCCTGGCATCCTCCCTCACCACTGCTAACTGCTGATTCTGTTACAGAGGTTCTTGCTTGGCACTTGGTGTCTCAATAACTACATGCAGCACATTACATCAGTCAGATCTCCAGGAGTCATCTGATTGATGGCATATGTTGCTTCAACTCTTGCCTCCCAAAGGACATCCTTCGCCCGTTTTCCAGGATAGGCTTTACTACATGAGTGCACCCTTCTGATTCACAACACACAGGTTATTCCAGGATTCAAACTCCATTCGAGCCATCATGTGCGAACACTTAAGGTTTGCATTTCCACTGAATGAGCTGTTTCCCTCAACATCATCTAGCATAAACTTAATGTCAAGCAATTGTCCCTCTGTGAACCATTTTCTGAGGCTGATTCCAGCTGTCAGTTCAACAATATAGGTGTGGCTACCTGTATCCAAGTGATAGATGATTCTGCAGGGATCAGAGTCCCAGACATTCTTTATCCTATTCTGACCCTGATTTTCCAGTTCCGAAAGAATATGCTTGCACTGATTGGAAATTCAATCCTGTCAGCTTTGCAATTGTTAAATGCTTTTCTTCTAAGTCCTCTTGGATACCAACTTAAGCCTCATGTGATGCTTGGCCATCCACCGGCAATCCCCATCAGAAGGTGGGGTGAGCCCAAGGAAATGGCCCACAAGAAGGACTGGGCCTCATCCAAAGAAAGGATCGTATGGAGGATAGCCTGTGGGTGAGTGTGGAGTCTTATTATAAGCATAAAACAGTTCCAGAGGGTTTTCGGGCCACTTTCATTTACTAGCAGGAGGCAAGGTATAGTTGCATCATTTATATTGTTCTTTACCCACTGGATGAAAGGTGGTGATGTGACTCTTGGCTATGCCAAAGGCCTTGCAAAGCTCCTGTAGAATTTTACTGTTCAAGTTATGCCCCAGTCACTGTGAATCTTACATCAAACATTGAAACAGACATATCAGCCACATACTCTGGCTATAATACAGGCCTACTGGTCATGTGTGAATTTGTTGGAGTTTTCTTTGAGTATGAGAACACGTTCAGTCCTATCAACTGGGATGAAGAACCACAGACCCTATTGAAACACTCTTAGAGATTTCTTGAGACCAGGGATGGCATGCTAGGCAAATTTGTTTCCCTGTTTTGATAAAAGTACAACACTCACAATTGCGATGGTAGTTATCAATAGCCATCTCGAATCAATAATGCTTCTCACTGATCAAGACAGTCATCTTTTCAGTTACCTGGTGTCCTGCTTGATCACAAACTTCACAACTCAGATGAGTTCCTTCACCTCACCTCCCCATAACAATGACCCAGCTGACAGAGGACTCCATCCTCCTTGATTCTCTTCCAGCATCTCACACTATTGTCAAGTTTTGATCCATCCAATAGCTCAAGCTTGGTTGGTGGATGTAGGGCCTTCTAGGAATGGCACAGTCTGCTGGTGTCTGTGTTTATCAGCTGAAGCTGCCTGAGGTCTTCTTTTGAGATAGATAGCAAAGGTGAGACAACACCTGGCTCTCCCTGTCTGGACCTAGTTTGGATCTCACTCATAGGTGCATTGAAGTGTCCAGCATTCTGTACCTTGGTCGAAATATCCAGCATTCTCCTTCACCATCAGCAGCTGTTGCCAGAGGTTCCATGACACTTGAAGTAACTTATAGAATAGAATTTAATCCCATGGTCTGAGTTTTTAAGAACATATGAAATAACAACAATGCCACACAGATCCTAAATTCTGCTCCACCATTCAATAATATTTACATTAGCTCCATGTTCCTGTCCTAATCTACTGTCCTTAGACTCTCTTCATGTTGACTGTTAATTTCAGTCTTGAACATATTCAATAATGAGCATGAGCATTCCAGAGCCTCTGTGGTAGAGAACTCCAAAGATTCATAACCATGAGTAAAGGAAGCATTCTCTTCAAACCCCAAAATAGTCAATCCCTCATCCTGAGCTTTTAATTCTTGATTCTTCAGCTGAGGGAAGGAGCTTTTTGTCAATTGAGATACTCTCAAGGAAAGTTACGTACTCTGCAATGAGAAAACCTCTCCCACTCCTAAACTTCCAAGAATCAAGGCACAGTATACTGCTACTACTCTTCACAGGACAACTCTTTCATCACAGGATGATGCTTAAATATTGCTGAGAGGCACTTTTGACATGAATCCTTGACCTCATCGCCCTTATCAAGGAGGAGGAAGAGAGCATGCTGAAAGATCTCAGAGAAGCCATAATTGTGACCATTTTCAAGAAAGGAGACAGGTCCGACTGTGGAAATTACAAAGGGATCTCTCTACTGTCTGGCATAAGAAAGGTAATTGTACAAATCCTCCTCAACTGCCTTCTGCCAGTGGCTGAAAAGGTTTTTCCTGAGTCTCAATGCAGCTTCCGCTGATCAGAAGGCACAATGGAAATTGATTTTCTGTACGTGACAAATCTAATAGTGCAGCGAACAACACCATACTCTGTACCAGCCTTCAGCTCTGTCAATGGTGAGGGATTGTGGGATATCCTCCTCAAATGCAGTCACTTGCAGAAATTTGTCACCATTCTCCGTCTGTTTCAGATTGACATGCAAGCTATAATCCTCATACACGGATCCACCACAGATTTAATACAGGGTCAAGCAGGGCAGCATCATCACACCAGTGCTGTTCCCCACCTTCCTTGGTGCAACACTTCACCCTATCTCTATGAAGCTCCCAGTCAGAGTGGGGCTAACCTACAGGATGCATGAGAAATTGTTCAACCTTCAACACCTGCATGCCAGAACCAAGATACTCCAATCTCTGTCATTGAGTTATAGTATGCAGATCACACTTATGCGTGTGTACATTAGAAACCGGTCTACAAACCATCATTGACACATTCACCAAGGCATTTGAGAGACCAGACCTCAGAGTAAACATTCAGAAAACAAAGGTTCTCTACCAGCCCTGTCCCACCACATAATAGAGCCTCTAAACATCAAAACTCATGGTGAGCCTACAGACAATGTGGATTATTTCCAATATCACAGAGCCTCTCCTTGATGTGAGCAGACATTGACCATAAAATCAAACATTAACTCCAATGCACCAGTGCAGCTTTTGGATGCTTGAAGAATAGAGTGTTCAAAATTTGAGACCTCAAACCCAGCACCAGGTTCGTGGTCAACAGAGCAGCTGTAGACCCCACCCTCATGTATGCAGCAAAAACATCGACCATATTCAGCCTGACATTATGACCAGTGGTGCCTTTGCAAAATCCTGCAAATCCAATGGCAGGATAGCGAACCAAAGTGAGTATCCTCTCCCTGCAATCCTCACTTTCTCCTAAACCTATTAGTCAACTAATTGTGTTTATAGCTATTTATCAGAACCAATCTAGCACTTATGTCTCTAGGAATTCATGGCACTTTAGCAAGTAAAGGAGGGCAAGACTATAGCAGGTGAAGGAGTAGCCAGAGATGAAGACCCTGGGGTTGGGGAGTCCACAGCTACAGGACATAAGTTTAGGCTGAGAGAGAAAAGATTTAAAAGGGACCAAAGGGGCAACTTTTTTCACACAGAGGGTGGTGGAGGCTGGGACAATTACAACATTTAAAAGGTATTTGGATGGGTACATGAATAGGAAAGGTTTAGAGGGATATGGGCCAAGTGTTGGCAAATGGAACTAGATTAATTTAGGATATCTGGTCTGCATGGACAAGTTGGACTGAAGGGTTGGTTTCCGTGCTATATATCTCAATGTCTCTATGACTCAGGCCTATATCCCCAGTATCAAGACACTGCTGCAACAGGCAAGCCACATTATCTGCATATTATCTGCATGTCCAGACACAAGACTCCTTAAATAAGCACCATACTCCAAGCTCCACAATGGTAAGTGATTACTAGGATGGCAGAGAAAATGATACAAGGACACCCTGAAAGACTCTCTGAACAAATACAACATGCTCACCAATGTGTGGAATCACTTACCCTACAACAGACAAACTGGAGAAGGAACATTCATGAAGACACCAACCACTTTTGAGTGTCACTGAGTGAAGCGAGGGAGGGCAATTGCAAACAGCAGAGAGCCAGCAGAATGCTAGATGCTTCCCATCCAACTATTCCTCAAACAGCACCTGCCCCATTCATGGCAGAGTCAGCAGCTCCAGGATTGGATTTTATTCAGCCACTGTAGAATCCACCTCAGAGTGGAAGCAACTCATCCTCTCAACCATATGGGATTGCAAAAGAACTACTACTATGCCTCACATGACAACCCTATTATCACAGCACGGTAGTAGTGTAAGGCACTGTATTGGTCCTGAGATACGAAAACCAAAATGGTACATGGTACCACAGGTATGGTCATAGCAAAGCCTATAAGTTGCATCTAAACTTTCTTACTCGTACATGCCAACCTCTTTTCAATAAAACTAAACGTGTCAAACATTTGCTTTCCTAATATAGTCTTCATTTAGAATATAAGTTTCAAAAGTATAACTTACTCAATGATGTTTGTGTACATTTTGAGATCTATAATTACCAACGGATTCCTTACAATCAGTTATATCACGATGAGTGAAGATTGAGTATTTCATCGCCATAACTAAAAACGATTACTTTTGTGCAAATTATTGAATGGAATATAGACCCGATGGGCCTCTTTCGTTCATTTTCACTATAACCGTCAAGTGCTAAAAAGACATGGCTCGTCAGAACGCAAACGTAAGTTTGTGCCGTGGAAATATCTTCACGAAAGGATAAACAACTTCAGGTGAACAAAATCACTTCGTTTTTAATTACACACGGGCATCTCAGAAGGAAACATTCACAGTACAGTTACATGACGCCTTTGACAGCCCCCGACACGTCCCAAAGTGCCGCGCAGAATAGCGATCTCAAAGGAATGGTCAACTTTATTATTTCAGAGCATAAGTAAATAGTTTGGTAGACGAACATATCCAACTAAATGCATGAAGATGACTTGAGTGTAACTACTGGGTGGAGTCTGCCTTTGCTGCGTGGGGAACGAGCAGCGTGAAGCACTGCGATAAGATTGTGAGAACGCTACAACCAATGTCCCAGCGCAAGTGATTGCGGCGGCACTGCGTGCTTCCCGCTCTGGAGCAAAACCCTCGACCCTCCCCTGGTTTATCTGATGGGCAGCTCTTCATGGAGGGAAGGTCAAACAGCTTGCATCCTCCATGACTGTTGTGCCCCGTAACCTTGCAGCGCTAATCTGTTGCAGGAAGGACTCACGCCCTTCAGGATTGTTACACATCCACACCTTCCTCCCCCTTCCCGACCTCCCGCGGGGAAGTACACATGCGCACAAGACCACCGTCGCTGGACACCTCCTCCATCCTCGAAGCTCCGAGGTCGACAGAACCCCTTCCGCGCACGCGCCTCATGGGCCGTGACGGTCTGGCATCCCCTTCCCGGACCGCACATGCGTGCCGGCGTGGGTGCTTCGGGGCGTCGTGGGGAAGGGGAAAGAGCGGCGCAGGCGCAGGCCGGCAGTCGCCCCACCTGCCCCGGCCCCCCCGCGCACGCGCAGTGCTGCCGGGAGCGTCCGTGCGCACGCATGTTTCGAGCCGTTAGGTCACACGCAGGGCCAAGTGTTGGAGCGGAAGAAACAGAGTCACTCGGGTCGTGCCAAAGGGACAAACCGATTGAAAAGCGGGGAGAAATGAGTTGGAGGGGTAGGGGAGACAGATGAGAAAATACAAGACAGATTGAGGGAGGTGGTTGCGATTTCCCCCTCCCCCCCGCTCCTCAAACCAAATCCACACACTTGGGTTTCGGCTCTCGGTGCGGTGTCGTGTGAGAAGGAGGGGCGGTTGGGGGCGCGAGCGCGAGCTGACGGTGGGGGCGTGCCCGGGTTTCTTGTTTCTTCACGCGCTCAGCTCCTTCCACCGGACTCCTCCACCGGACTCCTCCACCTTCCCGAGGTGCAACGGTCGACGGGCGGGTGGGCCGGCCGCCGCGAGAGGAAAAACAAGGGAGGCCCCGAGCACGTGACGGCGGGCCAGAAGCTGGTGGTGGGCGGCAGGACGAAGGCCCAGGGGCGGAGACATAGGCGTGGAGGTGGGGGGGACGTTTTGGGGTGAGGGGAGCAGGACGGAGCCAGGGAGACGAGTTAAGGCAAGCGTGTGGCTGGTGGGGGCGCTGAAAAAGGAGGAAGCTGGACGTCAGGGAGGAGCTGCAGAAATTAGCACCTCAGTGGCAGCTGCGCGTCTGGAATAAGGCAGGCCCAGCATGCGGGAAATCCTGCCCCCCCTCCTCCTCCTCCTCCTCCCCCGTGAGCAGAGTTTTGTTTTGCTGGGCAATTGAGCGGGCAGGGTAATTAGGCGGCATCGAAGGGCTGTCTTATCGCAGCCTCAGCACCCACTCTGAAAGCACGGGCTTGCAAGCGGTCAGGTTTTCGGGTGTAAACATCGAAGCCCGGCGGAGGCGGCGAAGTGCTGCCGTCGGCGGCGGGAGAGAATCTCCTTCCCCGTCGTTGTCCCGCCCGGTACTCCAGGATCTTTGCCGGGGGCCACGTTGCCGGAGCTAGGCACGCAGGACGCAGAGCTGAGCACCGGCATCTGTTTCACACGAGATGGGTAAGAAGGTCTGATTTTTTTTTTAAAAACCGTAGCAACGCCCTGCTTTTCACCCCCTCCCGGAAGGTTTAAGAACGTGTTCAGTCTTCCTGTGTCAACATCGCCCGGGAGGAGGGGACCGTACTGCTTGTTTTTCCACTGGTTATTTCGTCTGGAGAGAAGCGTCGGACAATAAAACCCAATTTTTGTTGTCGTTGATACCTCCTATACGCTTCTGCTTGTTAGGGCATGGCGGGAGTTTACATTTCCTGCCGATTTGTTTTTGTTTTTTGTTTAAGCAGCGCGGTTTATACCTGTAAATCGAGAGGCCCACGGGGAGAGCCTATGCACCGCGGGATGAACTGCTTTGGGGACGGGGTGAGGGGAGCTGGGTTTAAAAGTGTGAAGCCCGCAATCTGAGCTGAGTCGGTTCCCTGGGAGTAATGGGAACAGCAACATCTTTCAGTCTCGACACGTGTGGAAAGGAACCACCAGACCCGGCCTCGGACTCTCAGTAACACAAGGGTTAGCCTGGTTGGGAGAAACATTTACCCCCCTCACCCCAAATTCCCGAAGTTTATAGTCTCAATCAGGTTGCTGTTGGCGGCGGATTTGGTTTGTTTGTTTACGTTGGGGGCAGATTTCTCTTGCGATTGACAAAACTCCGCTTGCCCGCATTCCTGTCTTTCAGTTGGAGTCCTGGTATTTGCTCACTTACTGATTGAAAGGCGCTACAGGGAAGGGGGTTGAGGACAACATTCCCGAATTAACATGAGTCAATGTTGTACTCCTTTCATGAAAAGAAGTGAGTATCCCCCAATAGCCACGAGGAGGTCCAGCCACTGACCCAAGATTGGGGGCAGGACCTAGACTCTAATGCCCATCGTTGCGGAAGAGGTGTCTCACGGACTGTTGGTCCCCAGAACTGGCCTCTGGTCCACATGGGTTTGGGGTATTCGATGTTTTGATATTTGATCCCTAGAGTTTGAGGTATAGAATGTCCTGGCTGTAATCCCCAGGTTTTGGGATGTAAGATGTTCTGGTTTGTAAACCATTGGTTTTGAGATAGGATGTTCTAACCTCTAATGCCCAAGGTTTTGGATTGGTATATGTTCTGGTCTCTGATCCAGTGGGAGTTGTAATGTTGGATTTTCTGCTTTTGAAATAGTTGATACATTGGTTTTAATTTTTCAAAACTGAATAGATTCGGGGAAGGTTCCTTTAGATTGGAAAATAGCTAATGTAACTCCTTTCGTGAAAAAGCAAGGGAGGCAGAAAGGAAGCTACAGGCCAGTTAGCTTACCAACTGTCATAACCCAAATGTCAGAAGCTATTATTAACGACATTATAATGGGCCCTTAAAGTCCTGGGCAATCAAGCAGGGCCACCATGATCTTGTCAAAGGGAAATTATACTTAACTAATTTATTGAAGTTTTTTAATGAAGTACCTTGTGGTATAGATGAAGGGGACCAGTGGATGTACTGTATTTGAATTTCCAGAAGGCATTGGATATGTTGCCACATCAGAGGTTATGATGGAAAATGAAAGCTTTGGTGTAAAAGGTAACATATTTGGCAAGGATAGAAGATTGGCTTGCTAACAGTAAGCAGACAATGAATTTTTTTCTCTCAAGTGATGTGCTGCAGAGTTTGGTGTTAGGGCATCAACTACTTGCACCTTATTTGATTTGGATGAAGGTTTGTTGATGGCATAGTTATGTAAGAAAGTGAGTTGTAAGGAGGATATAAGGAGCCTACAAAGGGATATATATAGATCAAGGGGGTTAGTTAACTGAATACTGGTAGGTGATACATGGTTTAATTCCTTCAGTTGTTCAGGTTACCATGGTATCTCCTTCTCAACCTCTCCCCACATCTGAGGCTTGATGACGCTCCGGTTAAACCATCATTGATTGTCCGTGTAGTTACAGAGCAACCCTATGGTCTGGTAGGACTGTGATGTCTTTGTTTTAGTTTAAGCGAGTGGGCAAAGATCCGGCAAATGGAGTATTATGTGGGAATGTGTGAAATTGTCAGTTTAGCAGAAAGAATAAAAAAAAGAAGCATATTATCAAAATGAGAGGTTTCAGAGCTCTGAGATGCAGAGAGATCTGGGTGTCGTAGTGTATAAATCACAAACAGGTTAGAATGCAGGAGCAACAAGTAATCAGGAAAGCTTATGTTATGCTTTGTTATAAGGGGAATTTAAATAAGAATAAGGTTATGCTTTAGTTAAACATGATGAGCATTTGTGTGAGATTGCATCTGGACTACTGCATTCAGTACTTGTACTTATGGAAGGATGTTCATGACTTGGAAGCAGTTCTGAGAAGGTAAACTAGACTACCACCTGAAATTATTGGATTGCCTTATGAGGTAAGGCTAGACAGACTAGACCTGTAACCTGCTGAATTTAAAAGAATCAGAGGTAACTCAATTGAAACATGTAACATCCCCAGGGGACTTCACCAGGTGAATGTTGAAAGCATGTTTCCTCTTTTGGGAGAATCTACACCTAGGGGGTCATAATTTAAAACTAAGAGGCACCCATTGAAGATAGAGTTGAGGAAACATTTTTTTCAGGGTTTAAAGTCTTTGGAATTCCCGTCCTCAAAAGTGAATGCAGAATCTTTAAATATTTTTAAGGCTGAAATAGATTCTTGATTACCAAGATGTGGGAAAGATTGTTGGGGATGTGCAGGAATGTAGAATTAATGTTAGAATTAGATCAATCATGATTGTTGAATGGAGGGGCAAGCTCAAAGGGCTGAGTGGCCTACTCTTATTGCTTGTCGGTATATTCATGATTCACAGGATTTTGGCGTTCTGGCCTCTGATTCTCCCCCCATTCCACGCCACTCTCAGGCATGTTTTGAGCATGTGAGATGATCGGGTAACTGATCCCCGGGTTTTGGGGTGTGGAATGCTCTGGTCTTTGATCCACGGGATTTGGGGGTGAGAGATGTTCAGGTCTTTGATCCCCAGGGTTTCGGAATGCGGGATGCGCTGGTCTTTAATCCCCACATTTCGGGTTGTGGGATGTTCCCTGATCTCCAGAGTTTTAGGTGTGGAATGTTCTGGCCTCTGATCCCAGGATTTTGAGTTGTTGAATGTTCTGGTCTCTGAGACCGCCCTGTTGCTTCACTTTCTGAGCGACAAACAATGCCACTCAGTCCGGGGCTGCTCGGTTTCCTCCCCCACCCCCACCCGCCGTCTCCGCTGTCCTCGGAAGGGATCAGTGGAGTATATTCGGGCTATCAAAGGTCCAAAGACCGGGGGCGTATTGAAAACTCCGATTTGGGGGCCGAGATGAATGGAGAAGGCGCCAAATCAGATCGGGGAGCTCGATTGAAGCGGTCTGAGGCGGCAACAACTCCCCTTCACGTGGTAGGGAGGAAACGGGGATATCGGGGTTGGTGATTGAATGTGTCCCGGCAGAGTACCCGCCATCGACCCAGTCGGTCTTTTCGGTAACCGCCTGGTTCAGCCCGATATTGGGCCCTTCAGGATCCGACCGAAACCTGTGCCAGACAGGATAAATCGAGCGCAACATGATGCCTGCCGATTTCAGAGCCTGCTGAAACAGCCTACTCGTGAGGGATAATGTACCCTCCATGCGTTTCCTGTGGTCCGCATAGGGTAATCAGACTCTGAATCAGGATTCATTGGTTTTAGACCGTCAATAATCAGGTATATGTAAATTGTATTTACACAGATTGGACGCAAGCAGGACTAAATACCTTAGAGACTGAATTGTACATTGGGTAATTATGACATTGTAGACACAGGATTGGGCTAAGCTGTGAGCTTCTATATAACATTGGATTTTTTTAAAAAAGTAAGCATTTGAAGGACCCACAGCATCAAAATCAAGAACAACCTGCCAGTGGAGGAACAACATTTGAGACCTGATCTTTTAAAGTTTATCAATTTACTTTGTAACTTTTATTACATTGCCCCAATATTTTGAGATAACACAAATACTTTGACTTAGTTGTAGCAGATAAGTAAACTTTGGTTGCAGGGTTTTCTTTTAATATAACATCACAAAATTCAAACTTGCTTGTGTTCAAAACAATGCTTAATAGTTTGGAAAGTGAACAAGAATCTGATTTATTTTATTATCATACATGTTTTATGTTCTGTTACTAAGCATCCTTGCAATACTCATTGTGGATAAATATTAAAATTGAATGTAAATTCTTAGCTTAAATGGAGACTAACCTTTTTAACAACAGCTTAGTATTTGTGCAGCAGCATCTTTTAATGTTTAAATGTTCTGAGGTGCTGCATTGGATGTTTATCAGACAAAAAGAAACAAATCAATCCATAGAAGGAGAGAAAACCATGGGTGTTTAAATTCTTAAAATAGAACAAAACAATGGCGAATGCTGGTGATATAAAATACGCAAAAAGAGAAATTGCTGGAGAAACTCGGCAAGTCTGGAGCACATGTGGTCTCTTGCATATTTGTAATTTTATTGTTTTCACCACTGGCAGCTTTGCCTTCAGCTTTCAAGGCCTTAACAGCTAACGGGGTCCCAAAATGTCTCTGCCTCTCTCCTCTTTCGAACCTAAGAATTTAAGCAAGCAAAAACAGAAATTATTGGAGAAACTCAGCAAGTCTGGCAGCATCTGGAGAATTTTAAAAAAAAGTCTGAAGGAGAGTCACTGGACCTGAAACATTAACTGATTTCTCTCAATAGATGCTGTCAGACCTGTTGAGTTTTTCTGGCAATTTCTGCTTTTTGTTTCTGATGGTTCACTGGTCCCCCTACAGTGTGGAAACAGGCCCTTCGGCTCAACCAGTCCACACCGACCCTCCGAAGAGTAATCCACCCAGACCCATTTCCCTCTGACTAATTGACCTAACACTATGGGGCAATTTAGCATGGGCAATTCACCTGACCTGCATATCTTTGGACTGTGAGAGGAAACTGGAGCACCTGGAGGAACCCACGCAGACACAAGGAGAATGTGCAAACTCCACACGGGCAGTCACCCGAGGCTGGAATTGAATCTGGTGCTGTGAGGGTATCAGTGCTAACCACTGTGCCGCCCATTTATTTGGAAGAAACTATATATGCTGTCACTGTTTGATTTAAGTTTACAATAAATAACCAGCAAGATACTGCATGAATTTATTTTATCTTTAATTTGTATATTACTGAAAACATTTATGATGAGTTGCACATTGGGGGGTGGAATTAGATCGTTTTTAAATAGAATAACGGGTGCCTCGGAGAAGTTTGCTGGAATCTGAGAGGTTTGAACAGTTTCTGAACATATTTGGATGATTATGAATGAAAAACTGATGTCTAATTGAGATAGTTATACAAAACATAGATTATGGAGTTAGGTATGACATTCAAACAATTTATAATTTTACTGCAAAATTGATGATCTTGGCCCACTTAAAATTTACTGTATTTGTAGCTGTTTTGCAATGATCATTATTGTGCATTTTATTGGTGTGTGTACTGTTAACATGCCAAGGCTACAATTTGTAACTTTCTGGTACCTATGTTGTGTATATTTGAGTTAACATTTCAGATGAAACGTTTGGAAAGTGGGTAGAGAATTGCGTAACTTTTGTGATACTTAGAGTTTGACTGGTGTGGTTGAAATTCTTCATATACCTGTATTGATTTGTCTTCAGCAAGTTTTATCACTTTGAAACATTGAATCAGGTGATATTCATTGAGTATCAAACATAATCTCTGTGTAGCTATGTTTTAATGGTCATTGAGGTTAGGCTTTGGTACATGCTATTAGGCCACTGTGCACATTTGAGAGTCTTAGATTGTTTTGTTATCAGCCTGAGTTCAGGTGCTGCACCACTACTTACTAGCAACCTGAAATGTGAATGGAGAATCTAATTTGGCTCAGGGTTAGAAAGTAATAAACACAATTTTGACTAATATCTTTTCAGATACTGGCGAATAGTGTACGCTCTTTAAAGTAAGCCATATTGGAGAGATGACTTACCGAGATATATAAATTACACCATTTTGATGGACTTGGCAATCACTTTGTTCTGGAGTAACTTACCAGTGCAGCAGCACCTGTAGAAAGAAACTGAGTGAATTTTTTGAGTAAATTATGACTACTTTGGAACTGAAGAGAAAATGGAAAACTGATATGGTTTATACTGTAGAAAAAGATGGAGAGGCGCAAGCAGAATAGAAGTGAAAATTGGAGGATGAGCAAGATTGGCGAGCATAAATGTCTCAAAAGGAGTAATGGTGGGGCAGTAAAACAGGTCAGAGGTTAATGAAGTTGTTGCACTGTCTATAGAATCCAGAAGGCTATAAACTGCCTAAGTTGAAAATAGTACTGTTCCTCAGCTTTTATTGGGCTCCACTGCATTCGACCTATGTCAGAAATTACAACACAAAAGCAAGATGGTGAATGAAAATGGAAGGTGACCAGAAATTGGGGTCATGCTTGAAAATTGAATGGGTGTTTTGTGAAGCAGTCACCTAATCAATGTTTGGTCTCCACAATGTAGAGGAGAACATATTGTGAGCAATGAATACAATATCCTCACCTGGAAGGACTCTTTGAGGCTTTGGACAGTGAAGAGCGAGGAAGTAAAGGGGCATGTAGTACACCTCCTGCGATTGTGTATGGAAAGGTTGTGACAGGGGTATGAAGTGTTGGGATGAAGAGAAGTGAACCATGTTGTCATGAAAGGAATGGTCCTTTCAGATTGTTGACTGGAGGGAGAAAGTTGCTTTTAATGGTGACTTCATATTAATCATGGTGGAAATGACAGAAGATGATCCTTTTAGATATGGAGACTGAAAATTGAGGTCAAGTACAGAATGGGTGAAGGCAAACATGCTGTAAACAGTTCAGGCATAGTGGAAGGCCTTATTATTCTCAGTAAGGGAGATCCTTTGTTCAGGAAAAAGAAATATATGATAGAAGCACAAATGTGGAATGTAGTATAATTGCAGCAGATGCAATAGTGAGCGGAGTGGAGTTCCTTCGGGAAGCCAGGTGTGCAGAGGTGTAGCAAGGTAGCTGTGGATGTCAGTGGGTTTGAACTGAATACAAGTGAACAGTTTATGCTTGGCACCAAGGAAGGGAAGAGTCTAAGATGAACTAAGTGAAGGCAATAAAAGAGTGGAAATTAGAAGCAGAATTGATTTTTTTTTGCCAGTTCCGGCCAAGAGCAGGAAGTGGCACCAATTCAGTCTTTGACTTACTGGTGAAGAGAGTTGTGGAAGGGGACCCAAGTAGGATAGTGATAAAGAATGTTCTACAAACACCACAAAAAGGTGGGCTTATTTCAGGGGGCCCACCAATGTATCCAAGGCCCTGCTTTTATTTGGAGAGAGTGAGATAAATTAGAGGAGACATTGTTTGTGAGAACAGGCTCAGCTAGGCAAAGTGGTGAATCTGCACAGATCAGGTCTCCATACCAGGAAGAATCAGAGCCCTCAAACTACATTGTAGGGATAGGAATGTAGAGTGATTGGATTTTCACTGAAGAGGAGATGGTTAGGACCAGAAAACTATTGGAAACATGTTGTAGGGTATCAGAAAAATCTCAAATATATGTGGGAAGAAACTGGGCAAGGAAAAACAGTCTAATTCAGAAGGAGTAAATCTAGTGGGGCAGGAGCAGGAAGAAATGATAAGTCTGCCAGGAATTCCTAGTTTCTGACATCTTTCCAAGTTATTCACTAGTACAGGCCTTTTAGACTAGCTGATGTTCAACATTTACTTGTTGACTTCTATCTGACTTTTCAGCGCAATGGGCTTGTATCTGTTTATTTCTGTTTTGCCACACATTGCTTATCATGGTTCAAAGAGCACACTGGGGAATTTTTAAATATTGTGCATCTGACAGCCTGCTGTATGGATCCGATAGACAACAGGAACCCTAATTGGGGATGATCCAGATCAGAAAAATGGATTCAACCAAAGAACATGCAGGGAACATACAACGACATAACTTTTCACATCTTTCTTGGAAACTTTCTTGATCTTAGTATCAAGATTCACTGTATGGCAACTGATGCATGTTAACTTGAACTGAGAGTTTGAGTTCTTTGGAAACGTGGGATTCTGAACGGCCGCCAATGGATACGGAGAAGTTAGGAATGATTCCTGATGGAATTTTATTTGACACTATAAATATTTTTGTTTGTATCTTACAGGGTGGTAGATGGGCCTCTCTTGACAACAGGTTTGGATATCTGTTTTTCTCTCTCTCTCTCTTGTTCTATCTCGGATGAGCTTTGAACTCCAAAACAATATGGAGAAACAGCAATTAGTATATGCAAAACAGGAGACCAACACCACCTCAAACTCAGGCACTCCTGCTGCATACTTTGTCATTCTCAAGCAGGCACCTGGCAGTGGCGGCACTGAGCGTAGTATGTTGGTGGCTAAACAAGAACTTGGGGGTGTCCTAGAAAAAAGAAACAAATTGGGACCAGGAAATGTTCACCACCCATTCGAATGCCGCTCTGGAAATGTCTGTGTCACGTTGGAGAACCAGGAGATGTGGAGTCAGTTTTACAAACGTGGCACAGAGATGATCTTAACAAAGCATGGCCGGCGCATGTTTCCTAATTGTAAATTCTGCATCTCGGGGCTTGATTCTTCACGGAAGTACATTCTCGTGATGGACATTGCTCCTGTTGACAACCATCGCTACAAGTGGAATGGGCGTTGGTGGGAAGTAAATGGCAAAGCGGAACCACATGTACTTGGCAGAGTGTACATTCATCCCAATTCACCTTCCAGTGGAAGCTACTGGATGAGGCAGCCTATCTCCTTTTACAAATTGAAACTTACCAACAATACTCTAGACCAGGAAGGTCATATAATCCTACATTCCATGCATCGGTACCTGCCACGCTTGCATGTTATCCCTACTGACAAACCCACTGATGTAATTCCTCTCAATGGCCCGAATGTACTCACCTTCACTTTCCCACAGACCGAGTTTGTGGCCGTGACTGCCTATCAGAACTTAAAGATCACACAACTGAAGATTGACTTCAATCCATTTGCAAAGGGCTTTCGGGATGATGGGCTGAACAGTAGGCCCATGCGGGAATTGAGATCCCGAAGCAATGAGTCAACAGATGGCGGTTGCAGTGATGATTCTGCTTCTTCCCGAAGTGCAGTTTTGGACTCCAGTAAACACATCAAAATTAAAAGTGAGGAGCAATCTGAAATGCATTCCAGGCACATGAAAATGCAAGGTGACATTTGTGCATCTCCAGCTACAAGTTTTGATGAGGAATTGTACAACACTGATGAAGAGGAAGGGTGCTTTGAAACCGAGATACCAGAAGCCAGTGAAATTGATTCAAGAATGGGCATGAGGCAGAAAAGATCAACTGAAAGGTAAGCAAAGGCTTTGAAAGAACAACAAGTCAGATTTTTATTTTAACATTAACTTGTTCAAAGCTGTCTATCTCATGACAGCACCATGTCCCCTGTCATTTTGATACAGGCACCAAAAAAACTGACTTTTTTTAAAGGAAGTTCTTATTGTCCTGATGCTTAAGTAGCTGCTTAATGTCTGTAATATTCAGATAATTTGCTTTTTCTTTGCTTCAACGTAATTTGTACTTACCAACATGAAAAAAACCTCCCTTAGTCTATCTCTCTGCCAAACATGTCCATGAGAATAACAAATAGCTTAAAAGTGCATCAACACTGTCCCAAACCAAACACAAAGTACTTAAAAAAACCAAATAACTCTGAATGCTGGAAATCAGAAACACGAACCGAAATTGCTGGAGAAACTCAGCAGGTCTAGCAGCATCTATGGAGAGTCCAGTGACCCTTTTTCAGAAACTATTTCTGTTTTTATTTCTGACCTCAAAGTACCTCCATTATAATAGTGTGACAGTTCCAGTTTCAATCTGGATTTTGTGGCTTTGTAAATCATCATTCTAAATTATTTTAATCTGCATGTATTCCTGTTCCAAAGTAGATTTTGGAGTTCTCAGCTTGTTTTGCTAGGCCCGTGGCAAGGCAGAAGGTATGGTTCTCCATGACATCACGGGATTTCAGCGTGAGAAAGGATAGTGTGTCAGTCCATTGGGCTATTAAATCGCCATACACCCATTATGTTTCTCGGCACTATCATGAAGGTTAGCTGGCAATGTTTAACAAAAGGATAAGCCATTTAATAGAGTGCAAGACCAATATGTGGCAGATTTGAAAAAGGCAGTATTGCTTGGTGTGTGAGATGTCAGTCACTGTAATTGATAGCAGATGTAGCCTATTTCAAAGTTACTGTGTTTGTTTTCAGGACGGTTATCTGTTAAACTGCAGCCATCTATCTTTAACTTTAGTTTCAGAACATTGAAATTGCTGTGTTTGGTATATTGTGCTAAGCAGTTGTTAGTCTGAGGTGGTCTTACCACAGTTGAATTTGTTGCTTATTAGTAGCTAGAAATAGCACAAGGCATCACTGTCTTTAAAGAAATTGAATAAAGTCGAAACAGAGTGGCTCATAAGCAGTGTGGTTTGTCTGTCAGCTCCTGTATATTTTGTTATAACCTGTGGCCCTGCCTCATCAGAATGTTTAGTTGAATACTGTTGTCCCAATTCATGAAGGGTGCCTAGAAAGTTTTTTTTTAAGCTTTTTGACAAGCAGCACTCATGGAATTTGAATCCTGTGTTAAGCAAGCTTATCTTACATATGTTTGACCTAGTAATTTTCCTTCAACCTAGGTTGCCTTCACTTGAGACAGTGGCACTTAATTTCAGTTTTCAAGACTAGTGAATTCTAGGTCTTTGAAATTGGCTCATCATCTCTTGATTGGTAGGTGAATAAGATCACATGTCATGTGTCTGAAGTTTTGCCTGACAGTTTTTCAACTTTTCATAGGGAGTACTGCATCTACATTTGGATGCAACAGCGTAGAATAAAAAACTATTTCAGAAAGGAAATAATTGTTTATTGCAATAAACAATTTTTATGTATTCTAACTAAAGAGACTAGCAAACAGTACAATGTAAAACTAAATATATTACCTGCCAGTGATATTTGGTGACCACTTTACATATGTAGTACTCTTTGTAGATTCACATTATTCTATTCTGGAAAGTTAGTTGTTGAAGGATAGTATGGAGCCAACTTTTACCCAGTCTTGCATTTTACAAAGTGAAACATTACAAGAGTGAACCTTCTAACAGTACTATTCCATAATTTCAGTATAAGTATTTGAAACAAAATAACTAATTGTGAAACTCCAGTTAATGTCCTCCACCTTCATGTAATTAACTGCTTGTGATTTTAATGATTTGTAGCTCAGGTTGAGGTACAGGATCTAAGTTTGCTCACTGAACTGGCAGGTTTGTTTTCAGATGTTTCGTCACCATGTTAGTTAACATTCTCAGTGAGCCTCTGGTGAAGCACTAGTGTTTTGTCCTGTTTTCCATTTGTATGCCTTTGGTCTATTAAGGTGGGTGATATCATTTCCAGTTCCTTTTTCTCAGAGGTTAGTAAATGAGGTCCAAATCAATTGTTTTTATCAATGGAGTTCCAGTTTGAAAGCTAGGCCTCTAGGAATTCCCGTGCGTGTCTCTGTTTAGCTGTCCTAGGATTGATGTGTTGTCTCTGTTGAAGTGGTGTCCTTCTTCGTCTGTACGTAAGGATCATAGTGGGTCATGTCTTTTGATGGCCAGTTGGTGTACATGTAGCCTGTGAATGCCAACTAGCCACCAAATGACATGACCCACGATCATTAGTATCGTTACATCCAGACGAAGAAAGACAACACATCCATCCTAGGTTAGGCTAAACAGAAGCACGCACTGAAATTCCTAGAGGCCTAGCTTTCAAACTGGAACTCCATCAATAAACACACTGATTTGGATCCCATTTACCAACCTCTGAGAAAAAGAACCAGAAATGATATAACCCACCTTTAAGAGACACAAATAGAAAGTGGGACAGAACACCAGCACATCACTGGAGGCTCACTGATTGTGTCACGTAGCATGGTAATGAAACGTCTGAAAACAAACCTACCAGCTCAGTAAGCAAACTTAAAACCAGAATTGAACCATTTATACACTTTTAAGAAATGTGTGGCAGATTCTCAACATTACTGTGGGAATACTTGAAATAACTTGTATACTTTTGTTGAGCACTTTATCTTTTTCATTTGAAAACAATGCAATAAGTGCTTGGTAACTCTGGTGCTCCAAGTTAATTCTTGCAGGCCAGGGAATCAATTTGTTCAATGTTTTCTTGCTATTTCAGTACTTCCCAGTATTAACTTGATTTGTCTATGGTCCTTCAAGTCTTCTGGAAACAACTAGTTTTGTTCAAGAAGATTGTACCACTGGTAATTTCAACTTTTCTTTAAAAGGGGACATGAAATATTTTGTTTAGCTTACTTTCTGCTTTCACAGTGCGTACTCCTCATGGTCATCTCTTGATTGTGTAATCTTTGGAGATTCTGCCTCATCCAAGAACTGTCTTCATTGAAACCATATCTAATCACTACGTGATTTCTCATAGTGTTCATATTGTCTTACCTTATTTAAATATATCTAAAATCATGTTCCTCCCTGAAATAAAATATGGCTGTTGCGCTGGAACTGTTCAAAAGTCAAAATTCTTCTCTTCAGAAATTTAACCAATTCGTTATCTATCTGCCGCTTCAAGAACTCCCATGCTTCAGCTTTGTGTTTTTGTCCTCTGAATGGGAGATGGGAGACTGAATTATTACAGTTTTTTTATGTGCCCTTAAATCAGAAATGTGTCGATTGGAACAGTCCTCTCTTTATTCACTTAAAGATCTAATTTATTGAATCAAGACTGTGCATCAGATCTTGCAGGCAGTGGTGAAGGCATGGCAGTCAATACTGTCCTTGAAGAATACTGTTTACAAAGATTTCAAGAGATCAAGAGTGTTTTTGATTTGCCCATATTCCAATTTGAATTTCAATTTGAGGTTAAAATAAGGGAATAATGGTTTCTGGGCATAGTGCAGTATCATCAAGTAAGTTGAGCAGCCAATCAGATTGAAAAATTCATAAAGCAATTGAGAAACTGTGTATCAATTGGATTTCTTAGTTTTACAGAGAAGAAATTAAGATTGGACATAAGATGTGAAAAATCAAACTTTAAAAATTTATGAAGTCTCCTGTTCAAATAGTGGTATTCTATTTTTACACTTTTAATTTGGGAAGGATAGAAAAGGTATTCATAAATTATGACTGGGTATGTGTTTAAAGATGTAGCTCCATCTCATTCACCAATGATTAGTATTTTCAATGGTTTCTTCAAGAATGGTGTGAAAGGTTCTTGTCAAATCAGTGAATCTGTCTTGATTGTATTTGCAAAGACTACTCACAGGATGCAGTGGCGTAGCAGAATCCATGTGCATGTGTAGACGCTGGAGGTTGTCTGTTTTAGATAGTTTATTGCCGTTATGAACCCACTCTGGCCTACCACTTGCTTTCTTTGTCCTCCACTTTTTCATGCTACTTAGGGTAATTCAGGAAAGGTTTTTTAGGTATTTCTCGATTCCCTCTCTGAACTTTCTGATTGTTTACTGTTTTAATTTTCTGTCTTGCTCTCATACTAACTTCTCTGACCTCAAATGTGTGTAATGCAGGTATTTCTTCTATAACACGATGGTTGTGTTCTGTGCAACCCCACATTATTGAAAAATTGGGCTTTAGAAACTGTGCATAAAGTGTTGGTGATGCAATCGAGTTGCAGGCAACACATGTTTTAAAAGTTAACACTTTAGAAACTGTATCCCCAATTCGTCAATCATGTTACAACAAATTTGCATTAATGAAATGTGCGTTATAGCAGAATGACCAGTATTCCAATGAAGTTCAACATAAGCTTGTGGAACAGCATTTCAGTTAGGCAGTTTATAGCTTTCTAGGCTTAACATTTTCAGACTTTAAAATCTCTCCATTTTATTTCGATTTTCATTAGAGATTTAAATTTTACTCATTTTTCACTTTTATTTTGGTTTCAGACAGTTGTTATTCTGTATTGATATCTCCTTTCAGTGCACATTTTGTCTCTTTACTTGTCTCACTTTCACCACTTCTGATGAAGTACCACCAGTTCTAAGTTCCTCACCCCTGTCCCCTAACCTATCCAGCGTTTTCTGTCTTTATTTCAGGTTTTCAACATCCACAGTAATATGCTTTTGTCTAGCTTTCTGTTCTTACTGGCCTCCTTATGACTACGTTTCTGATTCCCACAGTCCTTCATTCTCCATTCACCCCACCCAACCCCCATTTGTACTTCAGCCATCAAAGGATCAGGACTATATTTTCAACTTCCACCCCTCCTCTTGCTTATCTCCCACCTTGGTACTCCCTAATTGTTCTTTTGAACCTTAGTCCACAATCTGTAGCTTTACAGTAATTTTTCTTTGAGTTCCAAAGAGCTATGAGTTTGTTTTTTGTGCTGACACAACACTACTTCAGATTGCTCTTCACTTGCCTCACCATTAACAGATTGTCTGTAAGTTGTAAGAACATAAGTTGTGAGGGTGACAATGGTTACAAAGATTAGACAGGGTAGATCAGTGAGCGACAAGATAGCAGATGAAATATAATATGTAGATATGCAAAAATATTCCTTTTGGTAGTAAGCATATAAAAGCAGAATATTTTTGTTTAAAAAGTCTGAAACTTGGGAAAAGTTGATATTCACAAGGATGAACTTGTACAAGGTACACAGAAGGTTACCATGTAGATAATACAAGCAGCTGGGAAGACATATGGCATAACATTGTTGTAATGAGGTTTCAGTGGAGGAATTAAGATTTTGCTACAGTAGTGTCAAACTTTGAGGCCCACACGTAGAGATTTGTGCATGGTTTTAGACTTCAGATATATTTGTGTCAGAGGCAGTCCAGCAAAGGTTCGCTATATTGGAATCACATGCTGGAGATCACACTGGATCAGACAACCATCCATAGGGAGAGAGAAAGCTAACCTTTTGTAAGAGCACTCGAAATGTTAGCTTACTGTCTCTCCAATAATGCTGTCTGACCCACTGTGATCTCCAGCATTTGTTTTCAGTACAGATTCCAGTATCTGCAGTAATTTGCTCATAAAATTGTTTTCCTTATTGGTTCTGGGATGAAAAAAATTGTCCTAAATTGAGAAGCTGAGTACATTGGGTATATGTTTAGTGGAGTTTAAAATAATTCAAGTTGATTTCATTGAGACATAGAATAGTCTGAAGAGTCATGACACTAGGGGTATACACTAAAAGGTTTCTCTCCAGGTAGGGGAGTTTAGATTGTGAGAATATGATCTGAGGATAAGAGGATGATCAGTTAGGATTCTGATGAGAAATTTCTTTGCTTAAACTTTCAATCTTCCACCACTGGGACTATCATTCCACTTTAATTTTAACCCATTGCTTTATCAATTGACCAGGATTTAAGTGTTTTAACATCAAACTCATTCACTTTCTCAGTCCCTGAACGGGAGTTGTGTGCTCTAGAATTCGAACTAGTCAGCATCTCAAAAGCAGTTAGATGATAAGACGTAGGAGTAGATGTAGGCCATTCAGAACATAGAACTGTACAACACAATACAGGCTCTTCGGCCCTCGATGTTGTGCCAACCTTTTATCCTACTCTAACAACAAACAAACCTACATACCCTTCTTTTACTATCATCCCTGTGACTATCCAAGAGTCACTTAAATGTCATTAATGTATCTGACTCTACTACCATGGTTGGCAGTGCATTCCATACACCCAACACTGAAAAGAACCAACCTTTGACATTTCCTCTAAACCTTCCTCAACTCGCCTTTAAAATTATCAACTCGTGATAGCCACTTCTGATCTGGGAAAAATTCTCTGGCTATCCACTCTGTCTATTCCTCACATCATCTTGTACACCTCTATTGAATCATCTCTTATCCTTCTTTGCTGCAATGAGAAAATCCCTAGCGCTCTCAACCTTTCTTCATAAGGCGTGCCCTCCAGTACAGACAGCATCCTGTACATAATTATCCAGTGTCCGGAGCCCCCTGTTGTTAAAAATTCCATAGATTCGCCACCCTCGAAAAACATCCTCCTTGTCTTTGTCTTAAATGGGCCATCTCTTAATCCAGGACCTTCTGGTCCTAGACTCCCCCACAAGTGGGAGTAACTTTTCTGCATCTACCCTCTCAATGATTAAAGTATCTTCTCATTCATCTAAACTTCACTGAGTGCAGGCCCAATTTACTCAACCTTTTTCATAAGACCGTTCCTCCATACGCAAGATCAACCAAATGAATCTAATGCAGTATATCTTTCATTAGATAAGTGGACCAAAAATAAACGGTATTCCAACTGTGGTCTGATTAGTGCCTTCTGTAGTTTTAGCAGGACCACCATATTTTTATATTCCCTTCTTTTTGAAATAAAAGCCAACAATTTCATATCTTACTTGCTGAACATGTGTGCTAACTCCCCTCCCCACAAAGCCTTTGCAGGCTCCATTCTCCCCCATCTCACCTTATTATGTAATGGCATTACAAATACGCCGTACTGCATAGAACCTTTGTGCCAGGCAGTGCCAGTGAAGAGAATGGGAGCCTGGTTCATTTTGGGAACAGGCTTGGTACATTGCATTAGAATGCTAACTGGAGATGGAACATAAGCCTGGCTGAAGACTTATTTTTGTGGCAGTGCAGGCTAAACTGTGAAGCTGAAAGAACCAAATGAAGAATTGAAGAGCTAACAGGTTTGTAGAAAATAGTGGGAGATGGGTTGAAGTAAAGAACAATTCTGGATAGGATTGCGGAGAATAGGACGATGAGGAATATCTGGGGCAGGGATGCATAATGAAAGATTGAAAAGCAAGAAGTGTTCGAGGGAAAGGTCAGTCTTATGCAGAAGACAAGTAGGGTAAGGCCGAGCAAGTAAAACTGAGCAAGATCTAATATGACGGCAGCTTCTGAGAGGCTAAATAGGAGAAATTGGGGGTGAAGGAAATGACAGTAACAATTCTTCAAGAGAGGTCACATATTGCTTGTGAGAGTCAGTGTCCACATATTGCTTGTGAAAATAGTGTGAAAAGGAAGGTAGTGAATCGACTAAGTTGGAAACACCACTGGGTTACTTTAGCTTAATGGCCATTTAGTGACCAAATCTTGAAAATATATTGTGACATGCAATTCTCTGCAGATAATTCCAATAATAATCATTGTACCTTTAAGTAACAAGCTGTACCTGCCAGGTATCTACTTTTGACTTGTGTTTTGAAAATTTGCTCTATCTAGTTTCTCAGGGAAGGAGAAGACAATTGGAAATCGCTTGTAAATAAGGTGAGTTAGGCTTTAACGAGATACTAATGTGTGGAAATAAGGTAGTTACCATTCAGTGGTGAAATTCTGAAATTGCCATTTGGAGTTGAGGGGAAAACTGGAAAATTGTTTCTCTATTGTTGAGAATCTGATTTTTTTTTCATTCTTACTGTATATTTTTCCATCTCTCCCATCATTATTCATATCACTCCAGAACAATTCCACTCTTACTATCATGTTATATGTGGATATGTATCAGATCTTTGAGAATATTCTATATTTGATATGAATTTAACTGGCTTTATTTTTTTTTTATTCTCCAGCATCTTAAAACAGCTCCCTAACGTGTATTCTACTCATTCATTCGGTATTGCACCAGCTGAAGATCAGGAAGAATCTTTCAATATCGTTATCAAAGAAGAGCCACCAGAAGATGAGTACTACCATGCAGCAAACAGAGAGAATCCTGATAGTGCTGGGCTGAAATGTAAGAAAGAGGAGGAGAGTTATTTAGATTCTTCCAACCAGAGCACTCCAGCTTCAGAGCAACAGCTTGACGGGGCTAATTGTGATTTAGTGAATAAAACTATCGATAAAAATGGTGCCAGTGAAGTGGATGCAAATACTGGGGCTGTGAAACGGCCATTGAATAGCGCTGAAGGGGTGGCTAAAGCCAAGATGCTGCGAATGGAAAGTGGCAAAATGCCCGTTGTTTGTTTGGAGCCATGCACCATTACAAAGAGTACTATAAAAATATCTGACCTGCCACAAAAGTTGCTATCTCCTCGTCGGAGAATCAGGGTACCTTTGACTCCTCGTGCTCTCCTCCCTCTAAGTTCAACTGAAAAACCTTCTCACTCACCCAGTTCTGCTGAAAAATCTAAGCCAGAAAGTGTGGACTCATTGCCAGAGGGCATCAAATGCAAAGGGAATGACTCTGATTCTGTGTGTGGAAGGACTAAAAAGAAAAGGAGTACTTCTGCAATGTCACATAGCTCAATTGCATCTCATACAACACCATCCCAAAAGGCTTCTAATGAAAATTCTGAATTTTGCAACACCAAACACAATGAAAAGACTACAAATTGTGAGATTTGGAGCCCTGCAGGTAATGTGGATAATTGTATTGAGGATTCACCTATTTGTTCAAAGTCATCACGTTTGTCGACTAAGGCCATCAGTTCAGGTATCTGGAGACCTCCAGATGGCACAGCTGAGAGTATTAAAGAAATGCCTGTACTACACTCCAGCTCCAAGTCTCAGTGTGTATCAAAACAACAACATCTCGCAGTCAGAGCTAATAGACGGAGTCGATCAAAAAAGTTGCAACAGTCTGCAAAAGGTGCCCATCCTGACTCTGCAGCAGTTGTTTCCCTGGATTCCTCTGAACCCTTGGAACAGGAAGAAGTGTTCTGTGATGTCAGTCCAGACCTGGATGATGTAGAGGGAGTTACCTTCGTGTCATATGCATCTCAGGTAAGGGTGTTATCTGTAAATTAGACATGTATTTCATTAAACAATTTATTCTCATGGTTAAAACATTTCATTCCTACGTATATTGACAAAACAGCTAATAAATGGACCTTTCAGTATATTTTATGAATACTTAAATGTTCACAGTTTACAGTAATTCAAAACTGGTCTCCCTCCTATTGGAAGGATGTTGTGAAACTTGAAAGGGTTCAGAAACTATTTACAAGGATGTGCCAGGGTTGCAGCATTTGAGTTATAAGGAGAGGCTGAATAGGTTGCAGCTATTTTCCCTGGAACATTGGAGGCTCAGAGGTGACCTTTATAGGCATTTATGAAACCACGAGTGGCATGGATAGATGAATAGACAAGGTCTTTTCCCTTAGGTGGGGAATGCCGAACTAGAGGGCATAGGATTAGAGTGAAGGGGGAAAAATTTTCAAAGGGATCTAAGTGGCCACTTTTCTCTCACAGGATAATGTGTGTATGGAATGAGCTGCCAGAGGAAGTGGTGGAGACTGGTACAATTACAACATTTAACAAGCATCTGAATGAGTATATGAATAGGAGGAGTTAAGAGGGAAATGAGCCAAGTGCTGGCAAATGGGACTAGCTTCTGTTAGGATATCTGGTCGGCATGGATGAGTTGGACTGAAGGGTCATTTTCCATGCTGTACATCTGATTCTGACTATAATTCTGACCTTTGGAACACTATGGTTTGGGACTTTTTAGTCATTGTTGTCAGAAAGGCTGATCATTAAATGTGTACCGAGAGGGTATGGTGTTTATTCAAATTAACTACACCTAATTAAGGATGAAATAGATCTATCCAGCAGTGTGACAGATTCATATCAAACTAGAAAACTATTTATACAAAGTTTTCAAAGAAACGTAGGGCACTGCATGTTGTGACTGTACAGGACATTGATTACGTCACTTTTCGAACATTGTTCAATTCTGATCTCCCTGTTCTCGGAACGATTTCCAAAACCTGAAAGGGTTCAGAAAAGATTTACAAGGATGTTGCCAGGGTTGGAGAGTTTGAGCTGCACGGAAAACCTGAACTGGCTGGGGCTATTTTCCCTGGAGTGTTGGAGGCTGAGGGATGACTTTTTTCCTAGAGGTTTATAAAATCATGAGGAGGATGGGTAGGATGAGAGACAAAGTCGTTTACCCCCAGGATAGGGGAGTCCAAAACTAAAGGGCATAGGTTTAAGGTGAGAAGGGAAAGATTTCAGAAATCTGAGGGGTACCATTTTCACAGAGGGTAATGCATGTATGGAATGAGCTGCCAGAGGAGGTGGTGGAGGCTTGTACATTTAGAGTCATAGAGGTGTACAGCACAGAAAGAGACCCTTCAGTCCAACTCGTCCGTGCCAACCAGAAATCCGAACCTAATCTCGTCTCATTTGCTATCACTTGGCCCTTACCCCCCCTCAATCCTTCCGATTCATATACTCATTCACATGCCCAATAAATGCTGTTATTGTATCAGCCTCCGCTACTTCCTCTCGCAGTTAATTCCATACACGCACCACCCTCTGTGTGAAAAAGTTGCCCCTTGGGTCCCTTTTATGTCTTTCCCCCCTCACCCACCCCAGGGAAAAGACCTTGTCTGTTTATCCTATCCATGCCCTTCATGATTTTATAAACCTCTATAAAGTCACTCTTCAGCCTCTGACGCTCCAAAGAAAACAGCCCCAGCCTGTTCAGCCTCTCCAGCCTCTCTGTATAGCTCAAACACTCCAATCCTGACAACACCTTTTGTAAATCTTTTCTGAACCCTTTCAAGTTTCACAATATCCTTCTAATAGGAAGGAGACCAGAATTGCACACAATATTCCAAAAGTGGCCTAACCAGTATCCTGTACAACCACAACATGACCTTCAAACTCCTATACTCAGTGCTCTGACCAATAAAGGAAAGCATCCCTTTCTTATTTCATAGTTCCACCCAAATAATCTTCCTGGATGTATTCCCAGGATAGTAGTAATATTATCCCTTATCAAAAATGCCACTCCCCCTCCCTTCTTGACTCCCTTCTAACCTTCATATAACATTTCTATCCTGGACCATTAAGCTGCCAGTCCTGTCAATCCCTGAGCCACGTTTCTGTAATTGCTATGATATCCCATTCACGTGTTCCTAACAATGCCCTGAGTTCATCTGGCTTCTATGTTGTAGTAATTTATCAGTCTTGCCTTGTTCTCTACTTTACCCTGCCCTGACTGTTTGACTTACTCCCTTTTCCAACTGTACCAGTCTCAGATTGATCACCTTCCTCGGAATTTCCTTGGATCCCACCTTACGAGTTTAAATCCTCCCGAGCGGCTCTAGCA
This sequence comes from Hemiscyllium ocellatum, assembly GCF_020745735.1. Lineage (NCBI taxonomy): Eukaryota > Metazoa > Chordata > Chondrichthyes > Orectolobiformes > Hemiscylliidae > Hemiscyllium > Hemiscyllium ocellatum. The sequence goes on along the minus strand of NC_083408.1, from coordinate 32,761,226 downwards.
AATCTCCCTGCTAATTCGGGTGCAATCCATCCTTCTTGTACAGGTCATTTCTACCCCAGATGAGATTTCAATAATCTCTCTCTCTCCTGAACCAGTCCTCAGCCACTGCATTCATCTGTTCTATCCTCCTATTCCTACCCTCACTAGCTTGTAGCACCGGATGTAATCCAGATATTACTACCCTCAAGGGCCTCCTTTTTAAATTCCTGCCTGACTTTCTGTATTCTTCCTTTTTCCTTCCTATGTTGTTGGTTCCAATGTGTATAATGACTTCTTTCTGGTCCCTATCCCCTTGAGAACATTCTGCACCCTCTTTCAGACATCCTTGAACTGGTGTTCCCTGGCACCAGGGAGCCAACACACCATTCTGATTCCTCGTTGCTGGCTGCAGAAAATGCGTCTGTGCCTCTGACTAGACAGTCCCCTATTACAATCGATCTCTTGAAGCCTAACTTATCCCTCATTGCATTAGAGCTTGTCACGGTACCAGAAACTTGGCTGTTCGTGCTACATTCCCCTGAGAGTCCATCACCCCCTACCTTTTCCAAAACAGCATACTTGTTTGAAATGGGGGTAGTCACAGAAGACTCCTGCACTGCCTGCCTACCCTTCCTACCTTGCCTGGCGTTAACCCATCTACCTGACTGTATGTATGACTTTTCTCCCTCCCTATAACTGCCATCTATCTCACCCCCTTAGCTCTTGTAAATTCGTCATTGCCTCTAACTGTCGCTCCAACCGATCCATGTGATCCAATAGAATTTGCAACCAAATACACTGCAGACATAATCAACAGTAACATGGAAACACTCCCTAAATTCCCACATTTGACAGGAAGAGCATATCACTCAACTAAATGCCATCTTTTGCTCCTTCACATCTACAGACCCAGAAAATATCACTGTCTTTTTGACCTAAAACAGTGCTCCAGGCTAACTTAGTACTTGTGGTTTATATTTTAAAAAAAAAAATCAGTAAGGGGGGATTCAGGGAAACATGTAATCAAGAAAGAACTCACTCTGTTCACTACTGCAGACTTGAAGTGAGGTTACATATTAAAACTATACACTTATCTGTTCCTGTGCTGTGAGTTGCCCCACACAGGTTCCTCCAAGGTCAGCTGTGAATTTTGTTGTTTGTTAGTTTTTCCTAGATGCACTCTGATCTCCAGAGATTCATGTACTCAAACAGCAAAGGCAGTAACTGTGCAGATTCACTGCTGTGTCTGTTTCTTTCTCTCCCTCCTGACCACGAGCTCGATGCCTTTGTCTGTCTTTTCTCCTTTTAAAAGTGCTGTTGTTTTGACATTTTTCTCCAAAGTTCCAGAAGAATGCAACAGCATATAAAACAGTGTTTACTGCTCCTGGAATTTGAGGAAATCACCTCCAACACCTAAAATACCTCCAAAGGAGCAACTCTTCCAGCCACAATTTTTCCCGTTCTCCATCTTTGATTACCCAAAATCTTCCATCTCCATACAAATATGTTTCTCAATTTCCTGCTATTAGGGTGTCTATAATACAATCCTAGTAATGTGATCATCCCATTTTTATTTCTCAGTTCCATCCAAATAACTTCCCTGGATGTATTTTCAGGTATACCCCCCCCCAATTACAGCAGTAGTGCAATCCCTTATTAAAATCTCTGTCGCTGTCATCTCAGCCAGCCTCTCAACTATCGGCTTCCACTGTAATCTAGTCCAGCCTCTCAACTCTCCCTTTCAAAATCATCTGGATGGGTACATGAATAGGAAAGTTTTAAAGGGGTGTGGATCAAATGGGGCTAGATTAATGTTGGGGATATCTGGTTGACATGAATGAGTTGGACCAAAGGTCTGTTTCTGCGCTGTACATCTCTTATATTGATTTGGTATGAGTCCATATTTCACTTGGATCAATTTAACACCTTGTAATCCACAATATGGTTGTTCTGTTTTATTGTTTCTAGCAGATTACTACACACAAACCTATCTTAAATTGAGCTGAATGCATTTGAAGATAAGTTTTTTTTAGATAAATATCTAAAATAGCTATAAATAGAGATAGCTCACTAATATTCCAAATTCTTCTTAAGCTCTAGATTTCATCTGTTTCCGATTGTTCTCATACTTTTATCTTTGGGTTCCTTTTGGTGCTGTTGTGTTTAACTTTCTCATGTTCCAATCTGAACATCAAGTTAGGCATCTGAGGCCTGATCATCTCAGTAAGATTGTGGCTGATCTGATTGCTTCACAGTCCTGCTTAGCACCCCCCCCCATAACCCTTTATTCCCTTGCTTATCAAGAATTTAATATAATGCAGACTCTTCTATTGTTATTTGAGGAAGAAAGTTGTGACCCTCTGAGGGAAAACATTATCTTCTCTCTGTCGTAAATGCCTTGACCTATTGTTTAAATAATTTTACCTATTCCTGGATTCTTCCAAAGGTACACATCCTTTCCACAGACATTTGTCAAGACATCTTAATCAAATTATCTCTCATTTCTTATCCCTTTCAAATTTGAGGGTGACCGGAGAAAACTTCATCTTTAGAGTCATAGAGATGTACAGCATGGAAACAGACCCTTCAGTCCAACCTGTCCATGCCGGCCAGATATCCCAACCCAATCTAGTCCCACCTGCCAGCACCCGGCCCATATCCATCCAAACACTTCCTATTCACATACCCAACCAAATGCCTCTTAAATGTTGCAATTGTACCAGCCTCCACCACATCCTCTGGCAGCTCATTCCATACATGTACCACCCTCTAAGTGAAAAAGTTGCCCCTTAGGTCTCTTTTATATCTTTCCCCTCTCACCCTAAACCTATGCCCTCTAGTTCTGGACTCCCTGTTCCCAGAGAAAAGACTTTGTCTATTTATCCTATCCATGCCCCTCATAATTTTGTAAATCTCTATAAGGTCACCCCTCAGGCTCTGACACTCCAGGGAAAACAGCCCCAGCCTGTTCAGCCTCTCCCTGTAGCTCAGATCCTCCAACCCTGGCACCATCCTTGCAAATCTTTTCTGAACCCTTTCAAGTTTCACAACATCTTTCCGCTAGGAAGGAGACCAGAATTGCACACAATATTCCAACAGTGGCCTAACCAATGTCCTGTACAGCTGCAACATGACCTCCCAACTCCTGTACTCAATACTCTGACCAATAAAGGAAAGCATACCAAGCGCTGTCTTCACTATCCTATCTACCTGTGACTCCACTTTCAAGGAGCTATGAACCAGCACTCCAAGGTCCCTTTGTTCAGCAGCACTCCCTAGGACCTTACCATTAAGTGTATAAGTCATGCTAAGATTTGCTTTCCCAAAATGCAGCACCTCGCATTTATCTGAATTAAACTCCATCAGCCACTTCTCAGCCCATTGGCCTATCTGGTCCAGATCCTGTTGTAATCTGAGGTAACCCTCTTCGCTGTCCACTACACCTCCAATTTTGGTGCCATCTGCAAACTTACTAACTGTACCTCTTATGCTCGCATCCAAATCATTTATGTAAATGACAAAAAGTAGAGGGCCCAGCACCGATCTTTGTGGCACTCCACTGGTCACCGGCCTCCAGTCTGAAAAACAACCCTCCACCACCACCCTCACTTCTACCTTTGAGCCAGTTCTGAATCCAAATGGCTAGTTCTCCCTGTATTCCATGAGCTCTAACCTTGCTAATCAGTCTCCCATGGGGAACCTTGTCTAACACCTTACTGAAGTCCACATAGATCACATCTACTGCTCTGCCCTCATCAATCTTCTTTGTTACTTCCTCAAAAAAATGAATTAAGTTTGTGAGACATGATTTCCCACGCACATGTTGACTATCCCGAATCAATGATTTCCCACGCACAAAGCCATGTTGACTATCCCTAATCAGTCCTTGCCTTTCCAAAAACATGTACATCCTGTCCCTCAGGATTCCTTCCAACAACTTGCCCACCACCGAGGTCAGGCTCTCTGGTCTATAGTTCCCTGGCTTGTCCTTACCACCCTTCTTAAACAGTGGCACCACGTTTGCCAACCTCCAGTCTTCCAGCACTTCACCTGTGACTATTGATGATACAAATATCTCAGCAAGAGGCCCAGCAAACACTTCTCTTGCTTCCCACAGAGTTCTCGGGTACACCTGATCAGGTCCTGGGGATTTATCCACCTTTTAACCGTTTCAAGACATCCAGCACTTCCTGCTCTGTAATATGGACATTTTGCAAGATGTCACCATCTATTTCCCTACAGTCTATATACTGATTAGATCATCATTAGCCATTATTATTGCAGTTGCAACCTTTCAGTCTTTAACATGAGTTCTTAATACAGTTGGTAGTGTTTTTAAAATTCCTCTGAGGATATTGTTTCTAAGAGCTTAATATGTAGTTCTTTATAAAGCTTTTATTCATCTAACCCTTTCAAATTCAATATAGGTTTGATCAGGCTGGTTCCGTAAACTCCAGAACCTTTGCCTAAATGTCTCTGCTAATTTCTTTGAAGTAAATTTAAACGTCTTCACTGAGAAACCACTTCTGACAGTGAATCATGTTGTTTTGTGCTATATGGTCAAATTACTCACATAAGCAATGCCCAGTCTTTTTCTACAGCATCTACTTCAATACCTGCCATCTTCTGTTCAACTGTTCTATTTTAAGGTAATATTCACGCATCTTTGCTTTGTCTTTCTCTTGCACTTTTAATTCTAGTATTCTCAATTGATTAGTTTACATCAGATTAGATTACTTAGTGTGAAAACAGGCCCTTCAGCCCAACAAGTCCACACCGACCCTCCGAAGAGCAACTCGCCCAGACCCATTCCCCAACATTTACTCCTTCACCTAACACTACGGGCATTTAGCATGGCCAATTCACCCGACCTGCACATCTTTGGACTGTGGGAGGAAACCAGAGCACCCAGAGGAAACCCAGGCAGACACGGGGAGAATGTGCAAACTCCACACAGTTGCCTGAGGCAGGAATTGGACCCGGGTCTCTGGCGCTGTGAGGCAGTAATGCTAACCACTGTGCCACCATGCCACCTCTGTTCTCTTCTTTCCATCTCCCGTTACTTATTTTTTCCTGCCATCTATAGTTTCTTCTTTCCTCATGCTCAAACTGCTTCAGCTGTAACTGAATGCCACTTGATTCTGACAACTTACTAACTGAAATACTTTACCTCTTTTGTTTTTCCTCTAAAACCAAGTAACATGCTAGTACCTCAATTAACTCCACATTTTTGTTCTGTCAAGCAGTGCTACCTCTAGTTTGCCTGACAGTCAACCAAGCTTGGTTTTGAAATTTCCTTTGAGATTGCCAGCTAATATCCTTTGCTTTTTCCAGTGTCATTCCTTCAATATTATATAGATCCTGGTGCTTTCTTTCATCTGTATTACTGAGCAATACTACACCCAAATCTTTATTGCTTCTGCTTCTAACCCAAACTCAGATGCTTCCACTGGTTGGTAAAAAGACACAAGAGGCAGGTTTCCTTACAAAACAGTCTCTTGACTCGTCAGTTAAAAATCACACCTTATAGCAACTCTTGCAGGAAAGATACTTCATTTTTCAGGTTTACAGTGAATTTTGATTGCAGAGTACAGAGACTGCTCCTGAGCTGGAAAGGACTGAACGTTGCTCACTCTCTCTCCTTCTCTGTATCGTATTCACAACTCCAAGCTGTTCAGTTACTTGAGAACCAATCCCACTCTGCCAATTGTCTGCAACTCAATTTTAATTACTATGTTCTTCAAACATTTGTTTCTGATACTTGTCATGGATGTCAGGTTACTTGCTTTCAAAACTGCTGCCGCTTCATAAAACACTAATTTTTAAAACTCATCCTCCAGTTTTTAAAAACACAAAATAAAAAGAGATGTTCCTTGCAAAAGATAGCAACGATACCTTTACTTCCTTCTTCCTGCCATTTATATAAATTTTGAAAAGTTAAGGGTCCAGCACTGATCATTGTGGGTACCCTCCCATTACATTTTGCCAACTGTCAAAAACCCATTTCTGCCTGTTATATTTCCTGCTAGCTAACCAATTTCCTATTTTGGTGTGAGATGTCTGCAGCAGTGACAGAAAGCTGTCTGGAAGTGTAACCAATACACTCAGCATCTTAGTGTGTATGCTGTTCACGTTCTCCTGTATGTCACGTCTAATCCTAACCCAAAAGAGGTACTTACCTGAGTCTTGTTCAGCAAAACCCATCGATGGGCTCGTCGCAACAATTACTTGGCTGCTAACTGAGCCCTTGGTTAGCCAGAAGTGGAAGATCCAGTAAACGAGTGCTAACTTTCCATGGTGCCTACTTCCACCTTGGTCAGTGCAGGCAGTCCATGTATTGTGACCCCCTTACCCAAGAAAATAGTGTGCATCGGTTTGTAGGCTAGTCAGTTTTATTGATGTTTGAGGGATAAATATTGATCACATTACCAAAGAAAAATGGCTTTTCAAAAAATCTTAACTAATCATTATTATTTATTTTTGTTGGAACTTGCTACGTATAAATTGGCTGTTGTGTTTCTGATATTGCAGTAATGATTATACTTAAGTACTTCAGCTGTAAAGCACTTTTGGACTTTGTGAGATTGTGAAAGAGTGTATAAATGCTTGTTAAGACAAAACAATTTTGTCTTCCCCTTTTTCACTTTTTGTTTCTCAAACCTGGGCCGTTATAATAATTATGCCAATTTGTATAGGAGGTAGGTTGAATAGCAGTGGGAACTGAGTGATGATTTAGTGGGAGGAAATAAGGGAACTTGACTGTGGGGTATTTGCTTCAGATGTTGGCATTCAGAGCTCAAACAAACAATTGGATTAGGATTATGTAAGGAGTGGTTCACTTACAGCTGTTTGTTTTGCATCAAATCCACATTTTTGAATTTCTTGACTTTAAACAAGGCTAAAATAGTTATGTTTGTGTTTACTTCTGAATTGTTTGTTATGCTCTCATTTAAATATTTTTTCAGGATGCCTTGCAGTCCCACCTGGTTGAGCAGGTACCAGAGAACTCTAGTGATCTCATCCATCAGACAGGTATGAACCATAAAAATTCTCCATTTTGTTGTGTGCAGAGCAATGATGCTGGTAGCCAGATTAACCTGAGTTAATTAACCTGGAGTTCAAGAAATTTCTCTGTATGCTATTTATTCAAGTTTTATTTTACCAGAACCTTACTGTTGCTTCTGGTGAGAACTACGTTACAGTTCTAAATTCAGTAATAGAAATGAGCAAAATCGACATGAAAGTTTCCAACTAACTGAATGCGTGTTCTAGAAGAAAACAAACTAAAATTACTGGAGAAACTGAGCTGGTCTGGCAGCACCTGTGGAGAGCATGCAAAGTCAATGTTTCAGGTGTCAAAGCCCTTCATCAGAAGGAGTAGCAGCTAATAAAAGGTGGTATGTAAGCTAAACACAGGGCCTGAGTAAAAAGGAGTACATGACAGTGAAGATGGAGCCCAGAGAAAGAAACAGGCAAACAAAGAGATGGGTAATGGTATGCCAAGGATGGAGAAAAGCTGACAATGGAGACCATAATTGGGTGAGAATGGGTTGGCTAACACTGAGTGACAATGAAAGTAATGATGGTAGACAAGAAGAAAGATTAGAATAGAAATTGAATTGGAGAGAGGAGCAGAACTTCAAGATAGGCATACCTGGAAGAGATGTGACAGTGAGTTAAACACTGAAATAAAGGCAAGAGCTGTAGATGCTAGAAATCTGAAACAAAAACAGATTGCTGGAGAAACATCGGCTCTGCTTTATCTGAATTTATCCATCAATTTCTGCTTTTGTTTCAATGTTCTAGGAGACAGCACAGAATTTGTGATATTGCGAAAGCTGTTTTTTTTCACTACAATTAATAAAGGCTTTCAGTGCCCTATACATGGCAATAGTATAAGGTGTAATTCTTTCCTCAAAGATAGATAAATGGGAGCAAAATGACAACACGGGATAGGAATGGCCATTTAGTTCAGTAGTCAGATTTGTTCTTATGATCGCATAATCATAGTTTTTACCCCGTCATGAATATTCTGTGAAAATGCATTGTGAACTTCTGTTGAACTACTTCTGTGTTGCAATGGTAAATGAAACCGGTCAGTAAAATACATGTCTAACTTTTGGATTCTGCGTGAAACATCAGACTAATTTGGCTTCTTTATAAAACACTTTCAAGGTTGAATTCACACAGCATTTAATTATCTAACTATATTTGTCCCTATAATCTTTACAAACCAATTGTTCAAATAGCTCTCTTTGTAAGCATGGTACCTAGTAGGATGTTGATATTCCAGTTTAGAGTCAAATTTCGCATATTAACTTGGAGTATGGGGAGATTCCTTCATATGTGAAGTTTTGTTGAGTACTCTGTTTGGCAGTGAGTGGGTTGATTGACTTTGATGGGGAAGTCAAAGTTGAGATTTAAGTCCAATCTATTTTGATTCTTTTTCCTGTTTATACTCACTATGCTTTTTTGAAAACGTGATGTTGCTTTTTATTCTTGCAGTTCCCCAAGAAAGTGATGAGGAGAAAATTGAAAGACTGGAAGAGAAGCTAATTGAAGACTTAACTCATTTTGACTCCAGAGTCATTATGCACCCATCACTTAAAACAGGTGACTGTGATTGATATGACAAAGCATGAAAGCCAATCTGCTTGTCATCGGAGATTGTAAAGTAGATGTTAAGAAGTGATTTGAGATGTATCTAGTCAGTTTGATTTCCAGTATGATATGATCGATTTCATGTGATCATTTATATGTTGCACCTTTAAATTCTATGAAAAACAAACTGTTTTGGTTTGTTTTGTAAGGCTTTAGGTCTGATTTAAATGAATGTGTTCTTCCTATAGCTGGTGTTAAGCCAAGTTCCCTGATGTCAAAGGTCAGCCTAAACTTGAAGCATTTGGGAATTGTAATACTTCCTCCATCAGCAGGATGCAAAGATGCCTTAGAATGCTCACCCTCCACACAAACTGACCAGAGACCTCCAGGTGAGCAAGCAGCCAATTTAGTGAAGCATGATCGTCCTGTACTAAATAAAAATGTTTGATACCATTCACTGATTGGGCCCACATTCTGTTCTTCCCTCATCTGTATCAGTATTGACTTTTAGTCATTGGGTTTGGACTCAACTGTTTCTGTCAGTGTCTATGAAGATTTGAATTAATTTTTTCTAAACATTTTAATTTAAAATTCAGAGACAAGACTGAATTCAAACTGTCAGTTTAAATATTGAAGCACTGATCTGTCGACCAGAGCATTTTAAAAAATTGATGTTAGAACTTAGAATGTAATTGATCACATAATATTTGTTCAAGCTTAATAATTAAGTGGATTTCAGAATTTTGTGACAAAGCAAATTTGTGAGATATGAATAAAATTAGGTAATATATCTCCATTTAAATCAGATGGCTTTATTTTTCAGTGAAAGCACTGCAACTAAATTGGAAAGGAGCTATGCTAGTATTGACTTTTCCTGATTGTTCTGTTCACAACACATCTCGACTCTTGTTAATGTTGAAGATGTATCAAACTGAGACCATAAAATTTGGAGGGCTGTAGTTAAAGGATGAAGCTCATGTTGGGTATTTGAGTCACACTGTTAGATGTTTAATGTCTGCTTACCTGTTCTGTATAGATATATAAATCTAAACACAACTATGCTTAATATTTTTCATAATAGAAATCTGGTTAATTTTCTTCTTCTTCCAAAAAAACAATTTTATCATTGGTTCCATCCCTACCTGTCAGTTTGGGCATGCCATTCCATAGTGCAGTATGAGATGTTACGAAAGCTGTGTTTTTTAACATGTAATAAAGCCTGTCAGTGCCCTACATGTGGCAACAATGTAAGATATAACTCATTTTTCAAAGATACATAAATTGGACTAGAAGGACAACATGAGATAAGAACGGCTATTTAGTATAACAAGTTATGGGATAGCTGTTCACCCTCTGTCCATTTGAGCAGTTTGGTGTTTCAGAGTTGATTCAGCCTTAGATTAACCTTTCATATCTCCACCCTTTTCAGAACTTTTTTTAAAAGAAAAGGCGCAATGGTATACATTATTCTTCCTTTTTCCACTTTTGAAAGCAGAATGTATTTTTCTGGAAGATACTGTTTTTTTCAGACTAACTGTAAATCTGGATTCTTAAAGTAACCAGAAATGTGATCAGAAATGAGGCTTGATTAATCTTTACTTCTCTTTGCTCTCAATTTAAATTTGTACAGTAACAATAGCCACTAATTTTAGATGAGAATTTTTGTTTTGTACAGTTACTGACGTCTCCTTTTAACGTGTGTTTTTCTTAATAAACATTCAACAGAAGAAGAAATTCCATTTATTTCCAGAACAGGAAAAACAAATGATTTTACAAAACTGAAGGGTTGGAAACAAAAACTTGCACAGCAGACTGGGGCATCTGTTTCCAAACAGACTGAAGCAAGTAAGTTTTTCAAATTGGTGCGCTCTTGTGACTGAAAATGTTCATGGGGATAATTTTCAACTGGCAACCAACTGGATTGATTGCCACCTGATTTTTTTTTTTCTTTTCACTCTGTTGAAATTAGTTTAACAAAAATTAACATGATTTTATGAGGGGCAAACAATTTGTTTGAAGTACATTTTACACCCAGACAACAAAATTTAAAGCTATCCCAAAGTCATTCTTCCAACCCCACTTCAAAGAACAGAGGCTGCTGCTATCACCTGACCTCTCCAATTCCCATCCCATCCTGAATTAGCTAAATTTCTCCCATGCTTGATAGCCTGCACTTTTTTTTCTCTTCTGCAACCTGTCAACCCAGTTACTTTTATCCTTACTTAGATGTTTAGTCATTGCAGTACTTGACCAGGCCATCTGTTACTCTTCTACATTGAGCTGCTTGTTGTTCTTTGGGATCTGGTGACTCCATCAAATGAGGAGGGGCAATATAAGGGGGGGGGGGCTCAAACCTTCACCTGTCAGGTGCTGGGATAGATCCTGGTAGCAAATGTATTTCACTATATGGGCATTAACAATTGGATTTGATGTCAAGGAAGAAATTCCATGTTTAACCTGGTCTTTTTCTTTTAGTAGATCATGTCAATACATCTCTTGAGCAAAGTGCCTGCAGATATGTGACAGCAAGTTACGCTGCTTACTGTTTTTTTAATTCATTTAAATTTTGCCACGCAAAAGTCAAAGCTAGCTTTCCCAAAGCAACTCAATTCAGATTGTGGCCAGAGGTATATTACAGAACTGAATACCAGCCATCAGGCTTGTGGGGAGATGGGGGGACTATGCTGCTTCCATCAATGAAAATTTCTTTGAACTCAAACAGTAATAAGTGAACTGATTCTTTGTTTTGGTGTTTGTTCCAGCTTCCAGTTTGGAAAACACTGTGAAAAATCGTTCTGCCTTCTTAAGTGATAAACTGGATGAATACCTGGAAAATGAAGAGAAAATCATCAAACAGCGAGCTGATCTGTGCATAAACAAAGTATCAAAAGTTGTTTATCAGATGCCCACCAAAAGTTCCAGTTACGTCCGAACATTGGATAGTGTACTAAAACACCGGGCGTCTGAAGCCACCCCTCGACAGTCTGACTCATCTAGGCATGCTGTGGTTTCCTCACAGCCCACTTCAGTTGACTCTGTTTCCAAAGCCTGCGAACGGAGTGGAAAAGTAATGCGATCTAATGCAGCCAGCAAAGAGCAGAAGTCTTCAAGCAGTACAAAATCAACACCAAAAACAGCCAGCCCACCTACTAAAGCATGTTCTACACGCATGAAACCTCTGGGGCTGTCCAAAAAGCAAAAGAAGTTGATGGATCTGGAGAATAGTGCCCTTTGGGATGGAAAGTCAAGGACTTACATTACTGAAGAACGAGCAGAGGCATCTCTCTTAACTCTACTCACTGCACAGGTACTAGCTCTGATTTATATTAAAGGAAAGAAACTGGTGAAATATGTTGACAAGGGACTAAAAGAATTCAAAACTTGCTGAGATTGATCTTCCATTTTTAATTAGAAATTGCAGTGTACCTGTAATGAATGCTGATAAAGTTGAGTGCAGATGGAACAAAAGCAGACAATATCTTAATACACTTTCAAGTGCTAACAAGTTAAAAATGTGATTTTGTTGAAACAAACCACCTTCTACTACGCTTTATCAGTATCTTGATTATAAATTGTTAATAATGTCTGTACTTATTTTCACAGTAGTTCAACCTGAACATACCAAAGCTTAGACCTCCTGAGCAAGGTGAAATTATGTTGCCTTTGAAAGGTTACTGTTTCCCACAGGGTACTTGCAAGTATGTACTTGTAAGTTTCACAGCCTTGTTAAGTTCAGTACTGTAATTTCTTCAGACTCCAGTTCCTCTGAAGGCATCATCAAGAAGAACATTTACTTATTAAATTTTAATTTTCTGTCTTTCTCAACATTCAAAACTTGATTTTTTTAACTGATTTTTGGATAGCCTGGGAACCTGTTTAAGATTAGTGGCAGGTCCTAATTCCAGGGTTCATGGATTTCTATTCTCGGGGTTTCTGACTTTCAAAAGTCCCTTTTAAGTGAAGGCTGATTTCCTGCCAACCTGCATAGCTGCATTGTGGGGTTAGTGTCCTTAGCCTCCTCAGTTCTCTTGGAGTTGGGCCAACCTTTGATGGTTGATGGCATTTCACAGATGTCATGAACCACAGTCAGTTTGAGGGAGTCTTTTTAAAGGTGCATTCAAAAGATGTTCCTTGTGCCCCTGTGTCCACTGGATGCCTGGGCTGTTCACCAAGTTTCATTATACATTAGCTCAGAGCCCAAAGTCTGTTGAAAAACATGAACCCCAAGTTAAACTGTTTCTCTTCTGTCAATTGCACTGTTTATTTACGCCAGATAAAGGTTTGAAGCACTTGAAGTTTTTCCATTGATACTTCATACTGTCTAGATGATTGAGCATTTTATTGGCATGCAGCAAAAAGAAGATCTTTTAATGAAAGTCAAAAATTTTGATTTCAGTGGTTCATTACTGTGATACAATGTATTGAGGGTTAGTAGACATGGATGTTCCATAGCAATGCATGAGAGACTATGGGGAAGTAGATGGAGGGACTTAGGTTCATGTGGGGGAGTAGAGGTTGTTGGGGTAAGCATCAGCTGGCATGGATAAGGCATGGGGGGTGTATGAGGTCCAGAATTGCGCAGCTCTGAAGCAAGCTATTTATATTACCCATTGCAACACCTAACAGGCCCTGTAAGTGCCTACAACCTTTTACCCAGATTGGCTGACTAGCCTGCTATTTGCCTCCCCTTGCCCAAGCAATAAAAAGTTAATCTCTGGAACGATTTCCTTCTGAAGCAGGTGTGCAATGCTGGGTATTTCCATACATTCACTACGCACTTCAAAGGTGAAAATCCAGACCCAGCGTATTGTAGTTTTCTGCTTTCTGGTCATATTATGCTTTCCAATTAATAATCTTCCAAGTTACATCTGCACAAGCTAGTCTGTTATATTCCAATTGCCACTGCTATTGATTTTCTTTTCTCCACTGACCAACTAATTGTTGAGGTGAACATTGTAGAAAGTGGATGCCACTTAATATATTTTAATTGAAAGTCAGGTCAGGAACTTGTGCACACTGTTTGAAGGGTATGTTGATTGTGGGCCTAGCACGAGAAGCAGTGTAGCAGAAGACAGCACTACTATTTTCTTTTGCTGAACTAATATTTCAAGGCAGACAAAACATGGAACTATTAAACAGATTGCTTTCCCCTCTGTAAGGAGTTTGGCAACATTCTTCTATGTTGGATTTTATACTTGTCTAAGTTAAGTTGAACGGTGTAAGATGTATGACTAACACAGTTGAGCATAAAAATGCATATTTCTCTCATCATCTCTTAGGGAAAGCTTCAAACTAGAAAACACAAAGTGATACCTAAGCGGGCACCAATGTGTAAGAATGAGTTCTGCCGCTTAGGCTGTATCTGTTCTAGCCTGTCACAGATGAAAGAACCGCCCACGCATTGCCGCAAGCCAGAATGCATGTTCAATTGTATGTGTCCAAAACGTGAGATGTTGGTGCTGAAGTCTTTTGGGCGACGCAGAAGGCAGCTGAGCAAGTCTCTGCGGGAAGATCTGATATTCTACGATGCATTAGCAGATGATGATGAATGGAAACCAAGAACCAGAAAGAGGAAAAAGAAAAAAGTAGTTGAATATGGTTAGTGCTTTCTGTAATGATTTAGGATAAAGTTTGGTAACTTTATAGAAGTTAAAAGACTGGTTTACAAACTACATCCCATTTGGTGGAAAAGTGACTACATTTTTAAATTAACATAGTTCATGGAGCATGTGCACAATGTAGACCACCAACCTCTTGAAGAACAAAAGGATCATAATTTGTTGAAGGAACTCCTGGGCCAGATTTAACCCGGAGTCCAGATTTGAGTGTTGGATTCAATTTTTGTCCTGGCAGAGGTCCGGTTATACTCACCATCAGTCCTCTATCTCTAATGATAGTCTAGCACTGTCGTCCTCTGGGTCTGTGGTGACTGTGATGTACTGCTGATCTAGTTCCTCACATCATGAGGTACTGAAATGTGCATTGCTGGAAGTGCGTTCTTTTTAGATGTAAACTGATATCTCATCTTCCCTTTTCTAACGATGGAGGTGAACGTTAAAGATTTCCTGACATAATTTGAGGAAGATCAGAGAGTTCCTCCAGTACCCTGTGAGTGCCTCCGTACCTGGCAGAGACTGAGATTGTTATAGATGTTCTTCCTTTCTACTTTTTCCTTACATTAATTGTATTGAGTGGGATCCTAGCTCACATTTTCTAAACACTGACAAAACTTGTTAGTTAACTGCTGCTGGGCAAAACAAATGTTAGTCCTAGCACTATAATGTGCATTATAAATAATAGCATTACTTTTGATTTCAACTCTGATAAGATAATTTGTTAACTAATAGTTATTTCAGTTAGAGTTTTATGCACAAGATGCTAAATCAGCCTTTGAAGGTGATAGTGTTTAAATTACATAATAGGTTTGTCTTCGCGAATGGAAGGAAATATAATGAAACAATTACCTCGAAGCCATATATATTATACTTAATAAATAAAGATATCAAGTTTTTTTAAATACAAAAATCTGCAAATATTTTAGGGATTGGGATGGATACAAGGGAATCGAGACAAACACAAAATAGCAGACTAAGTTCATAGAATCTATGTATTCTTTTGTAATGTTGGTGTGATGTCAGTCTCCTGGTGTATTGAAGGCATAATTTTTAAAAGACGTTATAATTCCTGTAGCATCAAAATCTCTATCAGTACCTCCACCAGTAAAGTAGAATGGGAGAAATACTGTCTTTAATTTTTGTTTTCTTTTCCAAGCAGCAATTCCTGAACCGGAGAAACCTGTGCGACCATTTCCTCTATGGGTTCGGCAGGAGGGCGAGGTGGATCCTGAGCCAGTCTACACTGCACCTCTCCCAAAATCCTTTCATAGAAGCAAATTCCTTCCATCATCCCAACCACCATCTCCACTAAGTCCAGATGGGCATGACTCTCCTAAAGCTGATGTTAGTTCGGTGTTGTCGACTCCTGCTAGTTCACCGAAGCCCTCTGAGGTGAGCAGATGAAATTCACGTAAGGTCCTCCAGAAGTGTGTGTTCAGAAGTATCATTATTGTTTGGTAATATGTTGTGTTCTTAAAAATTTCAGCATTCATTCATATTGTGCTTTTCTCAGAATTTTTGCATGTCCCTTTTGTGAACAGGATACACCACAAAGGCATGTAGTTTAGTTTTCACTATTATTTGTGAATGCTGGCACAGTTCAGTTCTCAATGTGAATAATACAAATGTGTGGTCAGTATCAGGGACAAATACCCACCCTATAGAATTTCTAAATTATGAATTCGCCATAGGGCAAAAGGAGGAGAGGGAATAAACACCACTATCACAAGAGGAAAAAAGTGCAAGGGAAACTACTGGGCTTGTGACTGATGAGTTGCCTGGACCTGGTTTTAATTTATCCTAGGATATTAAAAGACTTAGCTACAGAGGTAGTGAGTACAATGGTCGTAATTCCACAAAGATCCTTGAATTCTGGAAAAATCTTGGCGAGGAAAGGTGCCAGTGTAATACCTTTTTATTTTAAAAAAGGAGACAAAAGCAGGTAATTATGTCTGTTGTTGGGAAAATGTTAGTGTCTGTTATAAAGGATGTAATTGTACAGCATTTAGAAACTAAAAATTAAGCAAACAGTGTCAGCAGCCTTATAAAGAGGAATCAGTCCTGACGCATTTATTAGAATTCTTTAAGGAGGTAATGAGCAAGATAGATAATGGGGATGGAATGGATGTAATATATTTGTATATTCAGAAGGCATTTAATTAGGTACCACACTTTAGTAAGAGCCCATGGTATTGGAGGTATTGTATTAGCATGGAAAGAGGGTTGACTAACAGACAGACAGACAGAATTGGGATGAAGGGGACATTTTCAGCATGGCAACCTAATGCTAATGGATACATATAGGAATCAGTGCTTGGGCTGCAATTATTACAGTACATGTTAATGCTTTGGATAGGTGAGAAGGTAAATGGTGAGGATGACGCAAGGAGTCCGCAGTGGGATAGACAGGTTAAGCTAGTGGGCCGATCTTTGCAGATGGACGACAATGTGAGAAAATATGAGGGTGTGCACTTTACTTAATGAAACATTGATCTCTTTTGTTATCTGAATTGCTGAAGGCTGTGGATTCTACAGAACAAGAATTTCGGAGTCTTTGGGCATAAATCTCAAGCTATCCGCCATTTTCAGTTGGGAAATCAAAGTGTGAAAATAGGGGAAATATAAAAGTGGAGGGGAGGGGTCCTCTAAAGGTAGACAAGGCTGGGATACTGTAAGCAGTTTTGGACTCCTTTCTTAAGGAAAGATGTAATGGCATTGAACGCAGTGCAGTGAAGGTTCACCAGGCTGAAACTGTGTAATAAAGGTCTTATGGGGAGAGATTGAATAGGTTTGGCCTTTTCTCACTGGAATTTAGAAGAACGAGAGGCAATTTCATTTAAACATACAAGATTCTTAGGGAACAGGTCAGGTTAGATACGGAAAGATTGTCCTCCTTTGTGGGCTGGTCTAGGACCAGAGGGCATAATCTTGATTGTCAGCTCACCAAGTTAAGGCAGAGATGATGAGAAATTTATTCCCTGAGGGTTGTGAATTTGTGAAATTCTTTGCAGAGAGCTGTAGAAGTTCGGTTGTTAAATATATTCAAGATTAAGCAAGACAGATTTTGATTCAGTAAGCTTCAGTTCCTATGTCTTATGGTCTTAGTTCAGATACTTTTCAGGAGTTGGAGCCAAAGGTAGACCTGTTAGCCCTCTGGATAATCATAACTCCTTGTGTGTAGGTAGAATAATACAATTCGGGAGGCTGATGTCCTTTCCTTTTGCTAGGCATAGAGTTTCGTTTTTGTTGTCTTACCATTTTTCGCATCCACTTGATTGTTTGAGGATAGAAACAGATTTGGGAAAGATTTAATTAACACAATAGACACAATATTCCACTGCAAACTGAACTAAACATGGTGGTACCTTTTTTAAATGTGAAGAGAGGAATCTTTTCTTAGTTGGGGTGAAGCTGCAGTCAGATTTGGACTCTCTCCTTCAGTCATGGTTGATTTATGTGGTTGTTGAGAAATGGCTATCATTTGATGCAGTTAATAACTATATTTCTTTCCAACCTGTATCCACAGCTGACACAAAATGAAATTTTAAAAATCTGGCTAGTTTTCTAGGATTTGGTTCTCCAGTGATATTGCACATCTTTTCTTTTTAAAGACAAAACATTCTAATCACATTCAAGTTTCATTTTTTTTAGTGCTTCTCTACATTTAGTTATACCTGCCACCTTGTCTGTCCAATTTCCAATTATATTGGCGATGTGTTTTAAATGTTATCATTTTACCTTTCTTATCTACTGCATTAATTAGCTTTGTATCATCTAATAATATAGCTATTATATTGACTCTGACTACAATTATAAAAGAAGATGCAAAATGGTTCTCTATGTGACCCTACTGGTTACCTTCTCCTCGGCTGATGACTGTCCTATAGAGCAAGCCTTTCAACTCTATTTGCAAACAATTACATACCCATAATAAAATGTTTCCATGAATTAAAGCTTTCTTATTTTCAGTACAAGCTTTTTCACAGGATCATTGTTGAAGGCCTTTCTGAAATACAAGTGTAGTAAATACACAAATGTATTCTATTGCAAAGATGAGCAGAAAATCACACTGGATAGACCTCCAATTCATTTAACCTGTAAATCATATTGGCTACCCAATTAGATGGTTCAGTGGGTTCTTTCTGCAAACACTCTTGTTTGGTGAGTGAGATGGTTTACATTTGCTCAACTTAGCTCTGAGAGCTTCATTTTTGAAGCAATCTTTCCTAACCTGTTGTTTATTCCTTTTGAAGGTCAAAACAGTATTTCTGTTTAAAGGTAAAAACTGCAAAATTATTCCAGGAATATGTTGAATAACAAACAATTGAATTTCATTTTGTAATTCTATGTAGAATCTATCTGACATAAAGATTGCCTTCCAGTTAATCAGAGATATGTACATGTTATTTTAAAGCCTTGCAATACTCTCATATTAACATAGGCGAAACAATTATTTTGCTCTTGTCTAGGTAAGCTTTCTTTTAATTTTCTGCTTTTTAAATTATTTTTATGTTTGCTTAAGGCTGATGAGAAAGGCCCAGTGTATTGGTATTTTGAAAGTATGATGACCTGTGCACGTGTTTGCGTCTTCGAACGCAAAAAAGTTGAAAGATCAATAATCTGCACCTGCAATTCAGAGCACAGTTGTGGACAGGTAAACTTGTACTTTTTCACTAGCATCGATTAGGTATTTTTAAATGCACATGAAGTAATGACCAGAGAGTTGAAGAGCTGACACTTTACAAGAGCTGGTACAGTGGTTAGCACTGCTGCCTCGCAGCGCCAGAGACCCGGGTTCAATTCCCACCTCAGGCGACTGACTGTGTGGAGTTTGCACATTCTCCCCGTGTCTGCGTGGGTTTCCTCCGGGTGCTCCGGTTTCCTCCCACATTCCAAAGATGTGCGGGTCAGGTAAATTGGCCATGCTAAATTGTCCGTAGTGTTAGGTAGGGGGTAAAATGTAGGGGTATGGGTGGGTTACGCTTCGGCGGGTCGGTGTGGACTTGTTGGGCCGAAGGGCCTGCTTCCACACTGTAAGTACTGTTTCATACTGTTTCTGTTTCATACTTCCTATTGTGTGTACAAGTCGCACTCCAGGGAATTGAGTGTACAACTTTGGTTGATGCGCACATGTATAACTGAGTACCTGCAGATGAGACGTAAAAACAAGCCTTGTCCAATGGATGTAAATTGCACTTTGCTAAGGTAACCAGCAGAGTGCAACCTGAGTCCTGGTTAATATTTATCCCTCAAGTAGCATTGTAAGAACTGATTATTTGGTCATGACATCACTTTTTGTTGAGTTTGCTTTTGGAAAACTGTCTGGTTTCCTACCATGTCATATAGCCATTTTGACAGTTCACTGAATTGATTTGTGATGTACCTTTGGATGTCGGAGACTGACAGGTCCTATATCAATTGGAAAACCCCTCATTCTTGGTATAGATAAGGAATTCTTAGTGATGCTGGGGAATGCCTTGTATTTGGATCAAGTACAAGTGAGAGAGAGTGATGTTGGAATGTTTAACCTTCACAAACCTTTAGGTTGTTACAACAGCATCCGTTTTCTGCCCTTAAATGGATAGAAATTATGTTGCAATGATGTCTGATTTCAACTTTTTAATAAAAACTTAGCAATTAATTTTGTTTTTGTCAAATTAATTGAGTCAATCTATTTTATATCTGCTTCAAGACTTTTTGTTTCTTGGTGGTCCAAATGGAGAAGCAACTCAGTGACAACGAGCACAAGCAGTGGTGGCTGGTTTCCGCTTTACTTCCCCTGTACATGTTAGCTTATAGGTACCCTTCCTAATGCTTGCATACCTTAGATTGGTTGCTGTGGTGAGTATAAAATGATGGCAACACACTATGTGACCGTGGCAATGCTCACCTCTTATTGCTGCTGATCTCTGTTTAAGTCAGCAAAAAAACATGTGCCAGGGCATGCCGTTGATAAATAGGACAGATGAAGAGAGCTGTAGGCTGTTTGCCTTGGATCAGGCATTTCCTTTTTCTTGCTAACCAGCTAGGGAAGAGATGAATTAGCATCCAAGTCCCTTTCTAAATTACAAATGTGTTCTCATTTGTTTCACCTGAAGTTCTCAAAATTGGAAGAAAGACAGTTAGAGAAATGTATGGAAAGAGAGTGCAAGATTTGTATGAATGGTATGCAAAGAGAATAGAAGACATAAATAAGACATGGGAGTGAACAGATAAGTGTTTGCACAAGGTTGAAGGAAAGATAAAGCAAGGGAGACTTTAGAACATACACAGAAAAAATAATTTGGACTGGGTAAAGCTTAGAGACTAAAGAGATGAAAAGATGATAAGCCATGCATATTTGGCTCTTTTATAACCTCCGAAAATCCTAAAGTACTTCACAGCCAATAAAGTATATTTGAACTATAGGCAGTGATGTAGGAAACAAGAGAACAAATTTGTTCGTAACAAACTTCCACAAATGATCGTGATAATGAAAATAACAGTATGTGTTTTGGGTATTGGTCGAGTGTCGTCTATCAGCTAGAATGCAAGAAGAGCTCTCCTGCTTGAAATAGTACCTTGAGACTCTTGCATCCACCTGAGAGATTTACTGTCTGATCCAAAACGTGGCACCTCCAAGTGCAGCACTTCCTCAGTGCTGTAAAAGTATCAAGTCAGATTTTGTGTTCACGTCCTTGGAGTGCAATTTGAACCTACAATTTCTTTGAAGATTACTATTGAGCCACAGCTGCTACCATGTCAGAATTACTTGTGCTAAATTTTCAAGCCGCACCTTTTGTGTTTCTAGGAAAACAATCTATACAGTAAGATTAATAACAAAGAAACATTTGAAGCATGCAAGTTGAAGCACTGCAGTGATTCCAGCTCCAGAGAGGGTAAGGACCATTTTGTGTATGTTCTGGAACTGACATGCATATAGTGTAGTAAATCCTAATAAGTAGAAATGAGATAACTTATTAAAGAATGCTGTAAGAGTATGTTCAGGAAAATAGGTTTTTGCAGTCTTTTGCCCACCACAATTGCCAAATTTGAAGTGTCACATAACTGAGCCTATGAGTAGTAAAATACCTACACTTAGAGGATCAACTAGTGTTTCTCCTTACTGCAGTATTGCAGCAAAGAGTGCACAGACAGCTCCAGGTGGTGTTGAACCATATAAATGCATAGTATCATACCCTATGGCGTTTTGAATTCTATTTCATATACTAGATAACCCAGTGTATTGTTTACTACTGCTCAAGTTGATAAGTTTTGGGAAGACCTGAGGCTGAAGGAAGATGCACACTTAGATTAATGAAAGTTTATGAAGAAGTCTAAAAACAGGATGAGGATTTTTAAACTTGAACATTGGGGGAGCCAGGGGTTTAATGAAGATCACTGATTACTGGAATGGGTCTTAACATTGAATGAAATGCACGCAGCCGACTTCGGAAAAGTTGGGTTTTATGAAGAGTCACAGGCTACCAAATGAAGTGCTGAAATGGTTAAATCTGAAAATAATAAAGCAATGTAGGAAGATGAAGAGATAACAGTAGGAACCAAAGAAGTTGGTGATGCATAGCTGGAATTGTACACTCTTGAGTGGTTATCATTTTGAAGCTCAGCTCAGAGTTGAACAGGTTGCCCTGATTGCAGTTTACCCAATATATCCGTAGTGGAGTGGAGTCAGTACTGTGGGAAACCACATTACATTTAGGACTTAAACAGGACTTGAAAGTTGAGCTGGGCACTTGTCAAGGTAATATAATGGATACTTCTCATCGCAAGTGAGACATTCAAAAGATTGTTGTGGGGGGGTGGATTTTTCCCATGTAAAGTTGATGATGCCTAGATTTATGCTGTTAGCAATAAGTGACTTGTACATGAGGATATCATGGACCCATCATGATATCTTCATGTACAAAAGCTGTCAGACACAAAAGCTGATTCCACTTTTGTGTCTGACAGCATCCCAGTGAATTTTATTAAGAACCTATTGCGTCTGAGGGATTGTATTAGCATGGATAGAGAACTGGCTAATTAATAGATGATAGTGTTAGTGTAAGGGGGGCATTTTCAGGATGCCAACTTGTGACAGGGATCCATGTTGGGAATGCATTTATTTACAATATATATTAATAGCTTGGGAATTCAGAAGATTCACTAGACTAATGCTGGATATGGAGGGACTATCTTATGAGGAGAGGTTGAGTAGGTTGGGCCTACATACATTGGAATTTAGAAGAAAGGGCAACTTTATTGAAACATACAAGATTCTTGGGCTTGACAAGGCAGATGCGGAAGTAATTGTTTCCTCATTGGGGAGTATAATCTAGTAGGTATAATCTCAGTACAAAATCGCCAATTTAGGATAGATGATGAGCAGTTTGTATCCTCAAAGAGGAGCAAATTGGGAGGATTCTCTAGTAGAGTTTCAGCCACTAAGTATATTCAAGGCTGAGAGATGAAATTTTAATCAGTAAGGGCATCTACAGTAATGGAGAAAAAGCAAGAAAACGTAGCTGAGGATTATCAGATCAGCCATGAGCGAATTGATTGCGAGAACAGACTCCATGGGCTGAGTGTCCTACTTCTGCTCCTGTGTTTTACAGTCTTATAGAAGCACTTTGGAACGTTTTAACCTGTTGAAAGTGGCATATGCATGCAAGCTGTTGTACTAATAAAGGAAACTCCATTTTATGCCTCCTGAGGGGGAAGATGGTTCAATATACCACTGGTTACCAGATACACATTGGATATTCCTGTGACTTTTCACTGTCAACTTTATGAAGTAGCTAACATGAAATGGATATCCACTTAATGGCAACCAGGATAGGATCACATTAAGCTCATGTCTGGACGTTTGCACTCTGGTTTGGAGTGCAAAGTTCGTACATTCCCCAAATCTGTAAACCTAACCACAGAGTAGCTGAGAGGTCAGATTTTTGTTACAAGGTGGCTGCATTTTCTGAGAAGGTCTGCCTTGGTGCACCAGCACTGTATTGAAATTATTTCTTCAAATTATTTAAAACAAACTTTTGTCCCAATACATCCTGCATGCCGTTTATGTTAATTCACGCTCTCCCATCTAACTCCTCATACCCTCCATGCCAATGTGTGTGTCTCGGCCCGTCATCATGCACCCTCCTATAGCCATGAAAATGTTTCTTTGTAGAGGAAATATACTTATTCTGAGTATTCTGAAGTACCCCCTTTAACTGGGGAAAGTCTTCGCTTCCTTATTGATCTATCCCCTAGCCTGCTATCCTAATTTAGTTCAGCTAGCTTGATTTTCATTATTTAAGTTTAAAGTACTAGTCTTAGACCCACTTTTATCCTGTCATATTACACAGTACCAAATTTAGTAGAACCTGCTGTCTGGTTGGTTTCAGACTATACAACCCTAAGAAGCTGTCTCAATAGCATTCCGTGACCACCTCATCAAAGTATATTGATGATCGGATTTTTCAGTTCATGTAATGATTAAATCATCCATGATTAGTGTTGTCCCTTGATCATAATCATCAATATTTCTTTTTACGCACTTCATCCTGCGCTGTGGTTACTGTATAGAGTCCAAGGAGTATCCCTATCAGTGACTTCTTTCCTCTACTGTTATTCATCTCCACCCAAACCGATTCTACATTTTGTTCTCCTAAACCAAGCCTTGCCCTTCAACTTTATTTAGTTTCCTATTCATTTTGAATATCTCCTATTCTTCAACATTCAGGACCCAATTCTCCTCATCCTACACCCGTATCTCCATAATTATCAATTATATTTGTTTACTTCAGACAATCAATTTGCGCATTTGGTTAGAAATACTACATATCCTTAGGTTAAACTTAGAGGCTTTATATCTTTTTGTTTTGTTTGTAGCCTAGTCTTGAATTTTGGTGTAGTCTTAGGATTTTCCTTTGTGTTCTTCCCTGCAATTCATTGATCTTCATTTCCCAAATTTTTATTTTGTGCTCCTGCCTTTAAATTTCCAATTCATTGCATTGACCCAAGCTTGATCCCTCACTCCTGTTTAATTTAAAACCCTCTTTGCTTCCTTAGTTCTTTTGCTAAACACTGAACCCAGATAAGTTCGAGTGCAGTCCGTTCCAATAGTGCAGTCCCCATTTTCTCCGCTGTCAGTGTCCCTAAACTGGAACATGTTTCTCCCACAGCTGTGTTTTGAGCCATATATTTATTTCGCCAATCTTACATACCTTCTTGTTAATTGGTATCAGGCTGACTTGGGATTCTACTGTGCAGCTTGGTTGTGCATCCTCATACTGTTCAAGTAGAGCCTCTTTCCTTGTTCTATCTATGTTATTGGTACCTAATGAACCATGACGACTTAACTCCACTCCCCACCCTTAAAGTCCTACTCTACCTGAGCACTTGCCTTTTGTCTGTACAGAACTGTCAGTATGCTATCTCAGACTGTTACTACATTTCCTTTATGCTGTCCCCACTTGAATAGAGTTGTGTACCACCATGCCATGGTCAGTTATATCATCTAATCTCCTATGGAAACAAACATGTAAATACTTGGAACTGTCAATCCAGTACAGATGATGTTAGGTTGTAAAATCAGTATTGCAACAGAAGTCCTGTGATGGTAGTCTTTGAACCTTAGTCTCAGAGTGAAATAGAAATCACTGGTTTAATTTTGAACCATACAACTTTTTACAAATGATTAATCTTGTATCAGCTTTGGCAGTTCCACTGAATTTATTCACATTTTATGCACAAACATGATCACTTTTACCAATCTGAGGGTAAAAAGGAGAAAGTGAGGACTGCAGATGCTGGAGATCAGAGGGTACCTGACCTCTCCCAAAGGTGTCTTGAAACCATATCTAAAAGAGTCCTGTAACACGAGCAAATCCACAAGGTTCAAGCATACTGTGATGAGATCTAAACTGCTCACTTCAAAATTCAAGTACCTAACTCAACAAACTTTGGGAGGAGTAAAATAAAAATAAAGTATTACTTTAAAAAAACTCAGCAAATGTAGTAGCATCTGTGGAGAGAAAAACAACATTCTGCATCCAATATTACTCAGCATTCTGAAGAAGAGTCATATTGGTGTCTCAACATTATCTCTTTGTTTCTCAACCTGCTGAGTTTCTCTAGCACTTTCTATTTGTACTTTTTATTATTTGTGTGCAGAGAAAATTCTGGCTTTCTAATTTGTCTATTAGTCTTTACCAAATTCTAACCTCTGCATTGTTTTCCAGCCCCTATTCTAACTCTGATTTAGAGCAGGCTGCTCCCAATTATATAGGTAAAACAATGACTGCAGATGCTGGAAACCAGATTCTGGATTAGTGGTGCTGAAAGAGCACAGCAGTTCAGGCAGCATCCGAGGAGCAGTAAAATCGACGTTTCGGGCAAAAGCCCTTCATCAGGAATAATTTTCCTTTAAACTTCTGCTTCCTAATATGTAGAGTTCTGCTAATAATTTGGCGCAGTGCTACCAAAGTATGCATTGCCACAGATATCATACTTCTGTTGAAAGCACTAAACTAATGTGGGGGTTATAAATACGAAAGGAACAGCTCAAAGTGATTAACAATGCTTGAAATTATATTGTTTCTTAAACCTAAGTTCTGTCAGCATTAATTTTTCCTTCAGCCTTTGTTTTATCTGCACTATGTTAAAATGGAAATGTTTTTTGAAAAGTTCATTCTTGTGATATGACATTGTGATAAGGTGAGTTATTGTCCATTCCGAAATGCAATGAGAATAAGGTGGTTTGTTTTATTTCTGAACCATTTCTGCCAAGTTAAGACAACTAGTGTCCTTGGTCTTTGGTGAATTGGTTAGATTTTTATGACAATAGGTTTGTGGTTACTTTCATTGATACTAAAATTTTGGGTGGGACTGAATTAAAAATGCAGGCTGTTATTGAATTCGAACTCATGAAAACTTGATAATATTCTACTACTACTCCATCCTGCAATAATTAGGGTATTTTTGTCAAAAAATTTAAAGTGGTAAACCTACAACATTATTTATCTACATTTTCATGTCTTTTCTTTTGTGCACAAATGATGTAGGATGCTTCATTGGCCTATTCAGACCATGTTCCTACACACCGATTTTCAGGGCTCATAAAGCCAGTCAGTGACAAAGAAGCAGAAACTACTGGCTCAAAATGGCCTTAGTTAACACTGCGGGCCAAGAGGAGCCTCTTCCTGCTCCTTCTAGGAATGTTTGCTTTCCTACTTCTGATTTATGATTACTTCCATGCCTCCTTTAACTCAGGATCGCTCAGATCCTGACTTCCTTTTTGCCCAAAACTCTGGCCTGTAAACCATTTGTCACTGACCTTCCTTTATGTCCTAGCTGTGGCAACTCCATTACGTTGACTTTCTTGCTCGACAGCTGTGATAACCATCCTGTTAATTTGGCCAATTGACAGGCAGAAACTGCAAAAACTGTTGTATTCAGGTCTCACCTTTTTACCGTGTTCCCAGCTTTCATGTATTTTCTGGCTGTTTTCACCCTTACTAACTTGCATTCATATCACATCTTTAACCTAGCATAACATCCTAAGATGCTTTACAAAAGTGACTACCAGCGAATATTTTGTGTCAAGCCACATAGAGAAATTAAGAGTAGCTGGCCAAAGGCTTGATCAAATAGTTAAGTTTTAAGAAATGCCTTGAAGGAAAGACGTTTTGAGAGCTTTGGAGCTGGATAACTGAAGTGAACACTGGCATTGGTAAACCTATGAAAAACAAGTATGGTTAGGAAGCCAGTTTTTGTTTCAAGAGTTGTGTGTGCATTGCTGAAAGACCAAGATTTATTGCCCATCTCTCATAGTCCTTGAAAAGATGGCGGTGAGTCATATTTTTCATCAATGTATGAATTATTAATAGACCACGAGTTGGGCAAGTAGCACTTGAACCAGGAGCCATTTATTACACATCTTTATAGCTACACAATCAGATTATAAACCTATCAAATATTATAAACCTATTGTAGCCAACATATGTACATAGTGTGGAATATTTACAAAAACATAGGGAGCATTGTGAGCGCCACACCTCCCACCACAATCCTAAGCATTGCTTTCATAGTCTACGTTGAAATGATTAGTCTCTCAGAGGATGGTGGTTTTTAGATGAGTCTAATCTAAGGAGCCTTTCTGGTGTAGTCTACCACACTTCTAAAAGCTCCTACTGTTCAGCAGATGTTTTTCTCTGTGATTGGCTGCTATTATCCTTTGAATCATCTGTTTCCTCTTTAAATTTGGCCAGCCCTGTCTTGGAGACCTGTGACTTGGTTGACACCACAGGTTCCATCTGGCCCATGTCTCCTCTAGACCAGCTCATCCTTGGTCAGCATCTTATACAGCGGCAGTCCTGCTTGAACTACCCCTGTTGCTGGAATAATTTCTCCCTAGACATATTATTTCTGACCAAGACTGTCTCTTTTTCTTTTGTGGAAGATCCTTGACTTTGACATTCCTGCCCTTCTGGCCACCTGTCCCTCTTGATTACGCTGTACCATCTGTCTGGTCTCTTTTGGCCATAGCAAGTCTCTCACAGTTCGTTACTGATATTTGAATGTGAAGGATGTCAGCAAGCACTTGGTCGTATGTGACGTTATGATATATGCTGAGGAAACTTGTTAATTCACTGACCGATCAAACACTCCCTTTGGAAGGCCTTCAAAAGTTGCTTCAAGGTCTGTACAAGTCTCCATCTGGTCATTTATCGCTGGGTGATGTAGAGCGGATCTTGTCTGTCTGACTCCATGATATTTCAGGTACCCGCCAAACTCTTTTGTGAGAAACTGTGGACCTTTGTCACTCATAACTTGTTCAGGGATCCTAAGCCTGGAAAATATTTCATCCATTCCGTCTACCGTTACTTCTGCTGATACCGACTTCATGACCACCACCTCGGGCCACTTGGAGTGGTCATCCACATTTGTCCCTCTGCTGCTCTTGTGAACTCACAATTTTCTGCTGCCTTGATAGTTGAGAACATTCCCTTGCTTGAGGGGATGATAACACTAGCACCGTCTTTACTAATGTGTAGAATTCACATGATACCGCATTCTCCTCAATCTGGGCGTCCGCGCTCAGCCACCAAAAATGGCTTCTTGCTATTTCTTCTGCACCACACCAGGGTGCCCTTGGTGCACTTGTTCCAGCATGTTTTCTTCTTTAATGGGGAAGGAATGACAACACTCACGTCATTCTGGGGAAGGGTTCCAAACACGTACCTTGTCTTCCTGTGAAAACTACATAATGTTCAGCCTCAGTTGGGCACCTCTGTATCCCTCAGTAGTGGCAGCCCTAACAAGTCATTTGCATTGCTGTGCTTCTCTCTGTATTGGTGTCTGATTTCATATGTGTAGGCTCACAGAGCCAGTACACATCTCTTTGCTGCTACCATTGACCATATCCCTAGATGCAAGACAAAAATGAAGGTTAGCGGCCTGTAGCGGTCAACAGCACAAAGTGTCTGACGTAAAGTTGTGAGGAGAACCATGTAACACTGAAACGATGCCCAATTTTTATTTTTAGCTTTTTGTCGCCTGTTCTCAACTTGGGCATAGTTCTCCTCCCACTTTATTAATGACCTTGATGAGAATCCAGTGGGCTTTTCCTCCATTTGGTGAGATTTATGACAGTATAGTGCCAGCTCCATAAGGCAAGATGTCACATGCTAACAGTAATGGTAACCTTGGGTTGAAGTGAGTTAACACTTGACCTTTTTAAGGCTTGCTTCACCTCGTGGTAAACCTCCTTGCATGGCAAATTCCATTTTCATAGCTGTCCTTTCCTGAGCAACTTATGTAAGCATTTTAGTATAGGTGTCAGATGCAAGTCAAGCTTGCTATAATAATTTTGTAAGTCCCAAGAATGATCTCAGTTGAGGCACAGTCTCTGATCTAGGGGCCTTCATGCTAACCTCCATCTTGGGCAACTTATATAGTCCTTCAGTGTTGATTTGATGCCCAAGTATTCAATTCAATCCCTCAAAGAGAACACTTATTTCTCCCTTTTTTACTTGTAGACCATACTTCTGCAACTTTTTAAGGGTTTCATTGAGGTTTCTCAAATGCTCCTATGGACTCCAGACAACCCACTTAAAATTTGGCCTATGGCATTCTGGAGCAGAGCTGGTGCTGACTTGACAACAAAATGGAGATACCTTTAGCAGAAAAGTCCCTGAGAGTCTCTATTGTTTGCAACAACTGAGACCTCTTCATGGACCTGCAACAGATCCATTTTAGAGAATTTCTTTCCTCGCACCAGTCCACGGAATAGATCTTTCATGAGTGAGAGTGGATGTTGTTCCATTGCCTTAAAAGTCACCACAAATCCTCGCTGCATCATCTGCTTTTAAAGCTGGAATACTTAGAGCAGCATATTCACTAGTGGTTACTGGTTCCAATGTTTCCAGATTCGTCGGCTGTTTCAGTTCTGCCTCAACTTCAGATAGCTTTTTTTAAAATTTCTGACCAGCCTGTCCTCTCTCAAAACAAGAACAAAATAGTCCTTTGATTCTTTGAAACATTGCAACTTAAGGTGGTACACACTTTGGAAGCCGGCTTCAAGACCAGGTCTTCTAGTCTGTGGTCTGTAGTTCTTGGGTATAATTGATCATTGTTGAACAATGGCATCCTTTATTCAGTGAATACTTAAGTATTGTGTACTCTGTCATTATTGCACACCAGAGTAAAATTTCAAAAATTGCTGATGATGCCCAACTTGGGAGTTGTGGCAAACATTGATGATGGCATAAATTGACTGCACCAGGGCTTGGCTATTCCAATGGGCCCTCAAGTAGCATATGGAACTTAATTCAGAAAAGTGTGAGGTTTAAGTTTTTGCAAGAGAGATATCTAGCCTAATTATTGATTTAATGAATGGCACAGAGACTGGGATGTCCCTTGAAGTGGCAGGAAATATTGAAAGAATAGTTAGTAAAACATTTAGGATCTTGGGCTTTTATCTTTATAGAATGTGTGCTGAAGCAGATAGGTTGTGATGATTCTCTATTAAGTTTTAGTTGGGCCCGAACTAAAACTTTGCGTCCAGCCTGGTCCCCACATTTCATTAAAATGTGAGGGGACACATTTAGATACTGCAGAGGGGACTTAACAGAATGGTTCTAAGGATGAGGACATTTCAGGAATAAAGGATGGATTTTAACCACAAGGTGAGGTGACAGAGACTGGTGGTGGAAGTGAAGACTATTAATGATTTCTAAAGGAAATTGAATGGGTATTTGAGTGAAATACGTTTAGTGAGATGGAAATACAGTAGTGGAATTAGACTAACTAGATTGCGCAGAATTGATGAGTTAACTTGTCTGCTGTACTGCTTTTAGATTTTCAATCTTCTCATTTAACTTGGACTGTTCTATTTGAATTTCTTTCCTATGTCAAGAAATTTAATCTGACTGCAACCACTCTTGGAAAGAATTAAGGAATAATCTCAGAATAAGATGTTTTTAAAGTATTGGGGAGAGTTGTTTGCTTACAGACATCTAATAGTTTATTGATAGTTTCTGGTTGTTAAAATGTATCTGAGTAGTGAAGACATTTTTAAAACTGAGGAGACCTTAACAATTGTGATCTGAATTATATCACCAAAACTTGACCTTTATAGAGATTGTGTTCTGTGCATGACCTGAGCATGTCATTCAAAACTCTTTTTTTTAAAAAATCAATCACTTTGTTTGGCTTATCTAGTGTTGGACTTTGAGAAATTGGAAGATTCTGAGAGTGATTCAATGTCACCAAATCCTTCGGAGATGTGCAAATCAAAGACAACCCAGGATATGGACTTGGATGCACAATGTGATAGTCCTCAGAAAGAGACTGCAGAATGTCCATCAACAGAGCAACAGACAGCGGAGTCTAAAAATGCACCTAAGCTGATTGAGATAATTTCAAATTGCAATTGGGAAGCAGAGCGTGTAAATATCCTTAAAGTGATTGCATGCCACACCGTCAATAAAGGGACTTCGGAAAAAATATATACTGGGAACTTCCTTCTTGAGATCATGTCAAATTGTGAAAACAACCAAGCCCTTTCACCTGAAGGTGCACCGATTTATAGCTCCTTAGTGAAGATTACTCAGCCAGGAATCAGGGAGAGAGAAGGAAAAATGTCAGTTCACACGATGTCCATTCAGAAGGTCTCCCAATCCTCTTGGCGCAAGCTGCCTGAAACACGACCAATTGCACCAAAAGAAACACCTAACAGTCACATTACAGGGAAAAGTCAGCTAACCAGCTTTCATTTAAGCTCACAAGTGGCTAATAAGGGAAAGCCAGTATATAATGCTGATTTGCCCGCTTCCATTAAAACCGGCTTGATCCAGGTATGTAGAAGGAGGGGAGAGGAAGGTGATGTAGTTCACATACAGCTTAAAGCCGTAATAACTCATTTGTAAATGAAATGAAGTACTATTAATTCATATAAAACAAATGTAAACCAAGTTAAATATTGATTTCCATAAAATATTTTTGAATTTTAAAATTATTTCTGTTTACAGACTTTCCTATCACTGATAGACCGTTTTGGGACTGTTGAACAAGTTTTCCCATTTCTCTATTTTGTCTTTATTTCTTTTGATTAGATCAGTGGAAATGAAAATAGTGAGACAAAGTTGACACTAGGTCAGGTTGGAGCACTGCATTCAGTTAATAAGGTGATTGCTAACCTTAAAAGAACATTGAAGTCCACTGAATTATTTGAGAAACCTTTCTCAGATACAACTATCTCTTCAAACACAACTCAACCTGCCTCGAAGCAACCAATGTTTTGCACCATATCCATTGACAGCAAAGAATTTCAAAATACCATTGATGCTACTTCTGGTAACAAAGCCACAGGTAAGGATAATTCCTGAAAAAATTACAGATCAACAAATCATGGATTAATAGTTAATTAGAAGTAGTGAAAAATGCAGGGATCTAAATGACATGGAACAGAACGTGATGGGCATGTGTTAGATAATTGTAATTTAACTCAAGTTAGAAAAAAAATTAAAGGTTGAATCTCTTTTTTACGTAATGTTATGCTACACATTCTTTAGGTTCCCTGGGCCAGATAGTGTATGGGCTGTAACGGAACATTCCTCCAGGATATCATTGGAGGACACTGCTCTTTAAAGTAACTCCTGGCATTGTCTTCCCCCAGAGGATTAGCATAACTCAGCACTACCAGGAACAGTGCTGCGCAAATGAGTTTCTCCTCTTTTAGTCTGCTAAAAGTAGAGGTTTTTACTACATTGTATGGAGTAGTAAAACTAGTGGAGGTGAGATGATTAAATTGTGTGTTGAGATAGTTGACTTTTGTTATGGTGTTTTCTGTTGTCTGGCTGAAGAGGGGAGTTGGTCTTTTCATGCTTCAATGTTTACAGAAGGAGCACAGTAGTGAATAG
The DNA here is from genome assembly GCF_020745735.1 of Hemiscyllium ocellatum. NCBI lineage: Eukaryota > Metazoa > Chordata > Chondrichthyes > Orectolobiformes > Hemiscylliidae > Hemiscyllium > Hemiscyllium ocellatum. Next base: position 32,728,636 of record NC_083408.1, on the reverse strand, counting down.
TAAGATGGAATGTCTAAGGATGCCATAATGTCAGAACTACAGTTGAAAGCCACATTTCTCAAGGTCAATTAGCCATTCTTCTTTATCGGCCAGTTCCTAGCAAATCTGACCAGCTGCTGGACAGCATAGCTAGGAGCATGAGAGTTAGCAAAATAATAATTGTAATAAGATTGCAATTTACCATGCTCCTGACAGCTTTCTGTGCTATTCATTATAATCAGGTATCAATTTTTTTGTTTTTACTTATTCTGCACCTTCCTTTCTCGTTCTCAGGCAGTCATGCAATACCTGATAGCTACACTCGCCTTGTAATAAAGAAAGATGGAGGTCTGCAAAAGTCGAAATCCTGCTTCAGTTCATTGCAGCCAGTGCTTGGTAGACAGCAGGGTGGCACTCCATTGTCCACATTACCAGCAGTCAGCATTGCTACACTAGCTGGTCCTTCTCTGATATCAACATTAGTGGTTATGGCAGCTGGCCCAAACACACTCCCTTTTGTAGCTGGTCAATCACAAAGCAATGACTTGTCTGTTTCAGTAACCACTGGTAACCGCTCCCCAAATAACACTCAGACCACAGGTGCTGTAGGGCCGCCATCTTCTGCCCTACTGACAGTACAGAGACTTTCAGAGCAGAGAGATGTATCTACAAGTGAAGTTGAAACTCCTGCGAAAAGTACAGCAACAACTCTAGTTGCAGTGATCTCAGCAAGTGCTTCAGGAGTCAGGACAATGTTATCTCCAGTGATCTCGCCCAGCTCCTCTACCATGAACACTGTTGCTCTAACCAATACTGTGAATACAAAAACAACCATAATGTCAGTATCAGCAACACCAAATAATACCACAGGTATGCTTCACTTTTATTTATACAGCTGTACAATTGGCATTTGAGTTAGATTTCTGTGTGTTTCATTGTAAGATTCAAGATCACTGATGAACGGGGAATTAAGGGAAAAGAGGAAATCTTAACACCTTAGTCTGTTGAGGGCTGAGAAAGTTCAAAATAGTGAACAGCCTTAACTAGGCCTGTCACAATTCTATCTACTTTTGATTTGATGTAACATGGAGTCTGACAAGTAATCTAATCTTGGGAGGCAGACTGGTGACTATAACATGTTAATGTACCCGGAGCACCAGATTTTAGCAACACTTTGGACTTCAGCTATCGATTGGGTTTCCTAGGACTTGGGAAATCTGGCAACTGAAGACAAGAGAAAACTGCCATTTCAAGCAGCTAAGTGCTTTTCCAAGATTGTGTACTGACATTTTTTTTCCTATCAAATCTTTCAAAACAGATCTGAATCTGTTGTTTGATTCCCATTACACACCCGCATCTCAAAACAACCTTATTCAGCCTGAGATGGTTGCTGGATGGATCTCAGCAAGGCCGTCACTATATGTGGATTTTCCCAGTTGCTGCATTCTGTAAATGTTGGAGTAAAAATGCCCATTTTAAATCCTTAATCCATATCCCCGTTATGTTATGCATTCCTTGTGTTGCTGCTGTTCTCTTCTCGCCTACCTGCCTCCTATTTTAATCTTGCCTGCATGCTGCAATGAGATTAGAGCTGTAGACATTCTTAAAGCTTGAGTCTTGATTTTAGCCATTTATGTCTCAAAAGCAATTTATTCAAATAAAAGTAAAGTACTGCAGATGCTGAAGATCTGAAATAAAAACAAAATGCTGGAGAAACTCGGGTGTGACAACATCTGTGGAACAAGAAACAGAGTTCACCTTTTAAGTCTTGTATGACTTCTAAAGAGTTCTTGAATTCAATGTTAACTCTTTCTCCACAGATGCTGCCAGATCTGAATTTCTCCCAACTTCTGCTGAATTTATTTGAGAATGCTTAAAACTTCTGTGAACCTAATACTTTACATAATGTGGCAACACTCAAAATGTTTCGTGTTGCCGATGGATTGAATGCCTATGTCCAAAACGTACTGTGTTCCTGAAGTAAACTATTCAAGGAAAATTTAAAAAGTATAATTTGGTTACAGGAACACACATCAAAACCATTCAGTGGTGCAGTCTCAACTTCTGCTTTGCCAATTACTAATAATTCTAACTTCTTGATGAAAAAGCATAAAGGAAAGCCTGTTAACTTTTAGTCACTACTTCAGGGGAAACTTTCCCTGATATCAAACTCCAGGTTTTTTTTGTCATTTAATTACATGATATAGATTTTGCTGAATAGGCCAGCATTTCTGGTGCTGATCACCCTTGCAAAGTTGATGGTGAGTTTCTTCCTTGAACTGCAGTTTTGATCTCGTTATTTCAGAAAGGATATTATTGCCTTGGAGGAAGTACAAAGAAAAATTATACTTGGGATGGGGTGGGAGAGAACTATGAATAGAGATTGGCCAAACTGGACCTGTATTCTCTAGAGTTTCAAAGAATGAGCGGTGAACAGTGCTCCCAAGATTTCAGGTCATTCTTGGTCCAGTACCTCATAGTGCCACCAACTAGCATTAAGGGCGGCACGGTGGTTCAGTGGTTAGCACTGCTACCTCACAGCACCAGGGACCCAGGTTCGATTCCAGCCTCTGGCAACTGACTGTGGAGTTTGTATGTTGTCCCCATGTCTGCATGGGTTTCATCCTACAGTCCAAAGATGTGCAGGTCAGGTGAATTGGCCATGTAAAATTGCCCATAGTGTTGTTGGGCCGAAGGGCCTGTTGCAACAAGAGGGAATCTCATCTAATCTAATTGAGACTTCCAGAATACTTAAAGGGATAAACAGTAGATGCAAGTAAGATGTTTACCTTGATTGGGACATCTAGAACCAAGAGAGAAAATTTAAGAGGAATGCATTTAGCACTGAGGTAAGGGTAGCGAATGGTTGAAGTTCTGTATCCTAGAAGACTGTGGAAGTTCAGCTTTTGAGCATATTTAAAGTGGAGGTTGATAAATTTCTGGTGGTCAGTGGTGTAAAGGGTTATGGGGAAAGTGTGATAAGAAGCATTGAAGGTTTTGGTCAGTTATGTTTGTAGTAAATGGTGGGGAAGGCTCAACAGGCTGGTTTATTTCTGTTCCTAACTCATGCAAGCTCCAGTGGCAGGTGCACATACACAACTGTTTAAAGAGGGAGTTCCAAGATTCTGACGTAGCATCTTGCTATTCCTTCACATATAATTCCACATCAAGATGATGTGTGACTTAAGGAACTTGCAGGTGATGGTGCTTCCTTGTATCTTCTGCCCTTGACAGAGGTTTTGAAGGAGCTGTGTTGAATTGCTGCAGTGCATTTTGTAGGTGTTACACACTAATGTCACTGTATTGTACTGAATAGAGTGAATGTTGAAGATGGTAGATGGGATGCCAATCAACTAGGTTGCTGTGTCCTTTGTTGCTTTGAGTATTTTTGGAGCTATAGCTATCCAGGAAAGTGGAGAGAATTTTGCTCATGCTCCAGAGTTGTATCTTGTAGTTGGTGGACAGACTTTGGGGGTTAGAAGGTGAGTTACTCACTTCAATATTCCTAGCCTCTGACCTACTTTTGTCTGATTAGAATATTGACTCCAAGTAAGATCTTTGAATGTCAAGGGAAACTGTTAGATTCCTCCTTGTTGGAGATGACCTGGCACTTTGTGATGCAGGTATTTTGTCACTTGCCACTTCTAGCTGAAGCCAAAATGTATCCGGGTCCTGGTGCATTAGGATAAAGATTGCTTCAGTGTCTGAGGATGTGTGACTAGTACTGAACATTTTGTGATCATCAGTGAATGTCCCCACTTCTGCCTTTATGGTGGAAGAAAGGCCATTATTGAAGCAGTTGAAACTGAGGAACTCCTGCAGTAATGTCTGAGGCTGAAATAATAGATCTCCAGCAAGTATCCTCCATTGCTAGCTCCATTTTCCACCCACTGGATTGGGCCCAAGATAATTTGGTTCCTCAATATTTTTAAGTTCCTCCTAGTAATTATAGCCTCAAAAATCTCACTTTAGTCCAAGAAAGTCTGCCACCTATAAAGATATATAAAGGTTGTATACTTTCAGTGGCTCTGAATATTAGTTCAGGATTTATTTCACTAAGTGCACCATTATCTCTGAAACTTTGTTTTTCCCTTGCTTTCCTATCTTCTTGACAATTTCCTTTCCTGCCCTGAAGAGCTTGCCTGTATGTTGCCACTGTTCGACAAATGCTGACCAACTCTTTGACCAACTCACTGCAGAGCTGATTCTTCCACTTGTGCATTATTTAAGACATGTCTTTACATCAGCATTTCTATAATTGTAACTAAGTAGATTTGAATGAATCAAACTAACTAATGTGGTGTTTTGTTATGTCAGGGATACCTAAACAGCCTGAAGCTGCCAATTCAGTTACATCTGATTCTTCTAAAGCTGTGAAAACCAATGGACCACGGTTGCTTTTGATCCCAACACAGTCTGGAACATCTTCAATCCGGCCTGTCCAGAATCTGCAACTCTCACCTGGGCAGAAATTGATACTACAGCCCCTAAAATGTCCAGATGGGAACCTCTTCCGACATCCAAATGGCCAGATCATTCAACTTGTGCCTTTAACAAATGTTGGTTCTGGGGCTCGTCCAAATCTCCACCAGATGGTCTCACTTAACCTACGGAATCCAGGTGAATTCAGTCTTCAAGTCTTAGTACGGACTTGTTAAATTCACTTTTTGTTCAAAAAGATATCCTTATTTTGAAATAAGCCCACAGCTTGCTTGATGCAAGACAAAAGAACTGCTGCAAAGGATTCTGACCGAGATCTTGCCTTTAGTGTGTCTCTTAACAAAGTGATTTCTTTGGCAACCATTGGTGATGATCTTGACACCTGTTATTGATGAAATGTTAGAGGGCACATTGTAAAATAAGTATGAAGTCACAGAATAACTTAACTTTAGGGGGAGAAGACCATGCTTGGCAAGTGAATTGTGGAGTTCTTCAAACTCCATGGATATTGTTTGAGATTTCGCCAAGAAATTTTGTTACAGTGCCACGTGAACCTAGTTCTCATTGTAGAAAAGCATATAACTTTGAACGGTTAAAGAGTTGGTTTCACAACTGGTTGTATCAAAGGAGCTGCTTCGGAATGGTGTTTAACTACGTAGGGAGTGTTTCAAAGATTGATGCTGGGACCTTTTTTGGATATGGGGATAGAGATGAAATTACCTATTTGCCACCAATGTATCAGGGAGAATTGTAAATTGAAAGGATGGAAACATATCCATTTCAGGTTAGGAAGTTGAGAAATGATAAATAAAATCTATTGTTCCTTTCTAAATTTAAGCTAATGCCTGATAATGTAGACCGTCTTCTCCACATGCCACATCCCTTCCAAAAACATTTTTCTTCCACCACCCGCTAGAGGGAATTATCTATCTACAGCAGCCCTAAACATTCCTTTAATCATAGTAAATAACAGAATTAGGTCACCCTTTACTTTTCTGTACGTCAGTTCAATTTTTTTTGTCATTAAATGATTTTATCTCCCACACCTTTTCCCATTAAACATAGGCCATTCGTCTCATCAGTGTGAAACTTGAAAGTGTTCAGAAAATATTTAGAAGAATGTGCTAGAGTTGAAGTGTTTAAGCTAAAGGGAGAAGCTGGGGCCATTTTCCCTGGACTGTCTGAGGCTGAGCGGTGAGCTTATAAAGGTCTATTAAATCATGAGGGGCATGGATAGGTTGAATAGCCAAGGTCTTTTTCTTGGGGTAGGGGAGTCCAAAACTAGACTGCCTAGGTTTAAGGGGAAGGAAATGTTTAAAAGGCACCTGAGGGGCAATTGTTTCACGCAGAGGGTGGCGTGTGTAAGGAATGAGCTGCCAGAGGAAGTGGTGGCGGTTGGTACAATTACAACATGTAAAAGATATCCAGATAGGTACACGAATAGGAAGGCCACAGAGGGATATGGGCCAAATGCTGGCAAATGGGATTAGATTAATTTGAGATGTCTGGTAGGCATAGACGAGTTGGACCAAAGGATCTGTTTGCATGCTGTACACCTATATGTCAATAGGCCAGCCTTGCTGTTCAAGCTAATTATGACTCATCACCTAACTTTTATTGCCATTTTCCCCAATATTTCCATATCTCCTGACATTAGCATCCAGAAATCCATTTATTTTTCTTGAACAGACTCTGTAATTGAGCTATGTGGAGCAGAGAATTCCAAAGATGCACCATCCTCTGAGGAAAGTAATTCCTCCTGAAATATTCTGAGATTGTATCCCTCAGTTCTGGACTCACCAGCCAGAGAAAGTGTGTTTCAATGCATTCGTTTCTCATTCTTTTCAACTCTAGATCCAGTTTTCTCAATCACTCCACTTGAGATGCTCCCACCATCCAGCTGGAACTAGAAATGGTGTTGAAACATCATTGGTTTACACATAAGTGTTGGGTATAATGCTGATCCTTAGAGCATTGTTTTATCCTAACTGGATCAGTGTGAAGGAAAGTAATCCTCCTAATATGTAGGAATTGTATGAGATTTCAGTAGTAGATTTTGTATTCCATTTTTTAAACTGAGTTAGCCAGATGGACATAAATAATCTTATTGGTATCGTATGTGTGTTCTGTAGAGAATTGTCTTTTGTTTCGAAGTAAAAAAAATCTCAAAATGGTAAGAAAATACTCTTGACTGCCATGAGTGACACAAATCAGAAGTCTTCATTCCCACTTTTTGCATATTTTATCACATAAATGAGACTTTCATGCTAAATGTTGCTACATTTGAATGTTCCAATGAACGATTGCTGAATCATCAAAAGTGATTATTTTCTCAAATAAGAGTACAGCTTAATTTCGGTTCTAGAAAAAAAATCTGAGCACGACAACGAAAATATTGCAATGGTGCAAATAGAAACATCATGGGATTTTAATTCAGACTTTTATGATTACCTCTAAAGAAGTAGATATGGGGAAACAAAGATTTGATTCGCGCAAAAATAGAAATTGCTGGAGAAACTCAACAGGTTCTGGCAGAATCTGTAGAAAGAAAACAATTAATGTTTTGAGTCCAGTAACCGTTCTTCAGAAGGTTGGTCACTGGACTTGAAACTGTTTTCTCTGCACAGGTGCTGCCAGATCTGTTGAGTTTCTCCAGCAATTTCTTTTGTGTTTCAGATCTGTAGCATCCTCAGTTCTTTGTTTCATTGCAAAGATTTGATAGTGAACTTAGCACTACAAGAAAGAATGTGTAGTACATCCCGACAAGTAATATTATATAATTAGATTCATGTAAACTTTTACTTCCAGTGTGGAAATCTTGAAATTCTTTAGTTAACGATTTCTTTTCACACTTCAGGTTCCACAGGAGGAATCCGCTTCCCTACACCTACAAAAACTTCTGCAGCACCTCCCAGTAGTAATGTTCCACCTCGCATTGTTCAACAAGGGATAATACCACAAAGAGGAAGGCCACGTATTATTCCTTTTACAAAAGCCATTCCTGTTGCATTAAAGGTGTCCTCTGCTGCTACGCCTGTTAACCCTGTGGGCATGGCTGTTCCCATTGTAACTACACCACAGACAAAGTTTATAACTGTTAATGCAGCCAGTAATCCTGTTGATACGACTAGTAATCCTGTCTGTGCAGGCAATCTGGTTCCCTTACAGCCAATGGGATTTGCTTTGCTACAGTTACCACCAGGGCAGAAACTTTTACCAAACACCATCATAACCACTGGGGGGCCACTGAGGTTTGTGAGTCCTCAACCTGGTGTGCCTTTGACTGAAAAAACAGACAGTGAGAAAAGCAGTAAAGGAGAGGAATCGGAGAACGTTTCAAACCAGGATAGCAATAGCATCTCAGAAGAACAGCTGACTGAAGCTGGCCTTGAAGATATTCATGTTGCAGGCTCTGAGCTTGTTGAAACAACGGTGACTGAACATTCTCCTGGAGAGGACCATGTCTGTGCTGACCCTTTACCAGAAGCTAAACTGGGAGACAAGTCTGAAGCAGCACATTCCTCCCCTTCCTTAAGTGAGGTGGATGATGAGATGGAAGCTGATTCTTTGGACCAGAAAGCTGGGCTAGAAAAGTCCACCCCTGCAGAGTTGGCTGACCATTCGTACACCAGTGAAATGCACAATATGAAAGAAAATGAGAATGGAAGCTCTTTTGTAGAGCTGGCTGACCATTTGTACACCAGTGAAATGCACATTGTGAAAGAAAGTGAGAATGTAAGTTCTTTGCAGGAGAATGCCCTGGGACCTGGCAAAGAATTGGTTGCTGAACAAGATGTCTCAGAAGCTAACCCTCTAACAATCGGAAAGAAACCAGATAATCCATGCAGTACAAAAGAGCAAAATGACCTGCAACCTGAGAGATTGCAGATGAAGACAAAAGGCTGTAGTAGAACAAATACTTCTGATACTTCCTTTAACTGTGAAGAAGATATCCAAAATGATTCAGAAAGTGAGGAATTTATGGACCTTGATTCAGATATGCAGTATATAAACAACCTGGAATCAGATAAGGATACGGACTCTCCGAGTGACATGGAGGATGGTGAGATTCCAAGTGATATAGAGGAGATAGATATTGAGAAAATGGTGAGTGCTTACTTTAGTCGGTAACACAATAGCTGGCTTCACATTATCTCACTATTTATATTTTACTATTGGAGTAATGTTGTTATTGTTCCCATTAGTTGATGGGTTATGGTTCAATTTTTAATATTGAAATTTGGATTCTATGGACATAAAGCGTGAATCCATTGAGGAACATTTGGGTAACAACTGACTATTTCCAGTTGTGCTCACAAACTGAGAATCGTCTTTCCTCCAAGTAGGCATCCAGATTATTTGAGGATGCCAAACCATTACCACAACTTAATGTTAGGCAGGTCAAGAAGGCACGCCTCAAGTCTAGCTCAATTGCAGTGAATTTCTGCAGTACCTTTTGTAGATGATACAAACTGAGGGTCAGGGTATCAGTTGTTTGGGTGTGGTTGTCTATAAATGTGCAAATCAAGTACGCTGCTTTGTCCTGGATGCTGTCAAAGCTTTGTGTTGTTGGAGCTACATTTATCCAGGCACATAGGGAATATTCCATCATTCCATTCTGGAGTTGTGCCAGAAGGTGAGTTACTGTTACACGATTCCCAGCCTCTAATATTTTCTTGTAGCCATAGGATTTGTATGACCAGTCTAATTCAGTTTTTACCCAGTGGAAGCTCCCATGATGATGGTAGTGGAGCTGTAGCAATGGTAATGCCATTGACTGACTGTCAAGAGGTTAGATTTTCTCTTTTAGGGGGTGGTCATTGCCTGGCATTCGGTGCCAGTGTTACGTCTCGTCAGCCTGGATATTGTTTAGGTCTTCCCACAAAGGAACGTAGTCTGCTGTAGTATCCAAGAAGTCCTAAATGGTGCTGAACATTTGTGCAGCATTCCCACTTCTGACCTTAGAGGGAAGATCATTGAAGCAACTGAGCTTTTGTCCTTGGATGCTACATTGAGTAACTCCCATAGTGATGTCCTGGGACTGAGATTACTGACCAACAACAGCTTTTGTGCTAAGTTTGACTCCATTTGGTAGAATTTTCCCCAGTTCCCACTTACGTTAGTGCTGCTTGGATGGAAAATGCATGAAGGAGTATAAATCCTTAATTACCTGTATAATCAAAAACGCTTTCATTTGACTTCTGTGTAAAAGGGAAGCATCTGTATTGCTGTATGTTCTCCATGGGTTTACTGTTGCTCAGTAGCCTGTGACATGATGCATCTTTAGTTCTTCAGTCACGTCGGTACTACATATAGTAAAGCTAGCAAGGTGAGGCTTTTCGTGCAAACTTTAATTCTTTAGTTGTACAGTCACCAAGAAATCATTTAATAACAATTCAAAAACATGTTCTCATTGGTTGAGGATACATTCTTGGGTACCAGCTCTTTGAAAGGTGTTTGTCATCAATAATAAAATGAAAATACTTACAGATTAAAGAAATATTTGAATTGTTGAAAGCGTTCAGAAAAGATTTACAAGGATGTTGCCAGGATTGGAGGGTTTGAGCTATAGGGAGAGTCTGAATCGGTTGGGCTATTTTCCCTGGAGTGTTGTAGGCTGAGGGGTGACCTTTATAGAGGTTTATGAAATCATGAGGGGCATGGATAGGGTAAATAGGTAAGGTCTTTTCCCCTAGGTTGAGGTGCCTAAAACAAGAGGGTGTAGGTTTAGGGTGAGAATGAGCTGTCAGAGGAAGTAGTGGAGGCTGGTACGATTACAACAATTAAAAGGCATCTGGATGCCTAAATGAATGAGGAGCATTTAGAGGAATATGGCCCAAGTGCTGACAAATGGGACTAGGTTAATCTAAGATATCTGGTCGGCACAGACGAATTGGATCAAAAGGTCTGTTTCCGTGCTGTATGTCTCTATGACTTGGCAGGTCTGCTAGTAATGTAATTAATTGTTCATTGGCATTGAGAAATTATATCAGCATTGAAGCAAATCATTACAAAGTCTGATAAAAGAAATGAAACTGGACAGCCGAAGCACTGGAAACTGAACTGACACACTCTCTCACTTGCACCACACACACTAAACTCGCACTAAGCAATAGCCTGACAGTCCGTTCACAGAATCATTCTTCACAGACAATGCTCTGAATACCATTATCGATATCTCTGGGTGTGCCTTTTTACATCAGTAGGATGGACCCACCACAGGTGGTGCACAGTGATATCCAATTGTGAGAGAGTTGCTCTGGGAGCCCTCAATGTTGGTTGTAGACCCCATGAAGTCTCCTGGTATCAGATTAAACATGGGGAAGGAAACTTGCAACTAATGACCATTTACACTCAGTCTAAACTGACTTAGTTCTCCTTCATGTTGAGCACTGCTTGGAGGATGAACCTAGAATGGTAATAGCATAGAATGTACTCTGGCTGTGGGATTTCATTGTCTGCTGTCAAAATTGGCTTGGTAACACCATTATTGATCTGAGCTGGCTGAATCCTTAAGGCTATGCCTGCGAGATTAAGTCTGTGGCATATAGTGATAGAACCAGTGAAGGGAGGGGGAAAATCTGTTGATCTCATTCTCTAATTGTAGCACATGCATCTCTCCATGTCTGTATCAGCAGAAGTGGACTCCACACCGTCCTTGTGGAGACAATGTCTCATCTTGCCATTAAGAACATCCTTCATAAAGAATTGTAGTATTACTGCTTCGTTAAACTAGACAGCGTGAGTAGCGCTACCAACTCAGAGTTGGACATCCATGAGGCATTATAGGCCATCAGCAGCAAAAGAATGTTATTCAATCACAATTTTCCATCTCATTGCCTACTCCACCATTGCCATCAAGCCAGGGGATCAACTCTAATTTAATGAATAGTGGAGGAGGACATGCAAGGAGCAGTTCCAGTCATAGTGAAAAATGAGATGTCACCCTAATGAAGCTATAGCATGGGACTACTTGCATGCTCAGCAACTTAAATTGAATAAATAACCAGCATGAGCTAAACAGAGCGAGCTATTAGTATTCCCACAACCAGCAGCTTGTATCTAAGCTCTGCATGTAGCCATTTGTGGCATTAGGATACTGTACTGCTAGCAAAGCTGAAGTTGATGGGAGTCGGGGGCGCGGGTGGAGATCAGGAGAGTTTGAATCTGTTTCATACTAGCATAAATTTATAAGTGTTGTGGTTGTGGCAGTTGATCGTCTTAGCCATAGGACATCACTGCCGGTGTTAGAGTAGTGTCCTTGGCCCAGCCATCTCCATGTAAAGCCAGAGATGATATTATGCAGTTATCAGCAAACATTGAGATGTCACAAATGGTGTTGAACCGATACTGAAATAGTTCATGTCAAAAGCAGCAAGATACAGGCAACATACAGGCTTGGATTGATGTGTGGCAACAATGTTACTTGCTACTCGAATGCCAGGCAATGACCATCTCCCAACAAAAAAGAATCCAGCCTTCATGCCCTGACATTACTTAATCAATAATGAATTCCAGCATTATCATCATCCTGGGGTTCTCGTTGACCAGAAACTGAAATTGCTCGGCCAGATAAGTAATGTGGTAATAACGGCAGATTAGGGACTGGATATTCTGTGATGAGTAACTTACTTCCTGACGACTCAAATCCTGTCTCACACTACAAAGCACAAGTTAGGAGTATGCTGGAATGCTATCCCCTAGCCTGAATGTTACTTGCCTCCAACAACACCTAAGGGTTTTGACACCTAGAACAAAGCTATCTGCTTGATTGGGCATCTAAAATTTTCAATACACTTTCTATCATTATTGCACATGGATAGTTTGTACCTTCAAAGAGGTGCACTGCAACAACTCTCTAAAGCTCATGACACAAGCCTGAAATCTCTCACCTATAAGGAGAAAATTGGATATGCAGGAGCACCACCACTTACGAATTCCATCCAAGCCACTCACCATTCTGACTTGCAACTATAACTCCGCTCCTTCACTGTCCCTGGGTCAAAATCCTGAAAATTCCTCCTTTGCAACACCATGAGTATGCCTACATCATATGGAATTCAATACTTCAATAAGGTAACTTGCCATCACCTTCTCAAAAGCAGTGAGAGATGAGCAATAAATGTTGGCATAGCCTGCAATAGCCATTTCCCATGATTTGTAAATTTGAATGAGTTATATCATGTAGGTCTTTGATAATGACGTGAAACAGATTGACCTCTTAAATTTGACTTATTAAAACTTTTAATAAAATTCAGGATTCTTGTGTTATTGTGGTAGTTATAGCTTGATTTGTTAATCCCTTGAAGAACGGGCTTGTATTTGGACCTGCAAAAAATTTTATTTTGTTGTGTAATGTAGTTACTTTGAATTTCAGTTTTGTCCTCCGTTTGTCATATCAAATACAGGTTGGGGATGTTCTGTTGTGAGAGTGATTAGAATTTTTTCTACTGTTTATAGTCTTTAACTTTTTGAAAACCTCATTTGCAGTTTGACTCAACCTCCAGTGAAGAGGCTGTGGATATTGAGACAGTGGACGAACTCTCTGAGAAAATCAATATTGCTCGTCTTATTGCTTCTGCTTCCCACCATCGTACCAAAGCCAAGTATGAAAGTGTGTTTTTAATTGAAAAGGCATTGAATGCTGGCTTGCATTTTTGTGTAACTGTACCTTTCATTTGATATTGCATGACTTACTTTTGTGTAAATAGTACTTAAGGAACATAAAAATTATGAGCAGTCCCATTTTTTTTTCTGTAAGGTCTTGGCTGATCTATGTGTGTTTGAAATGTAACATTTTTATCAACTAGATAACCTTTGATTCCCTCACACAAGAACTTAGCCACCCATGTTTTCAAATTATTAAATGACCTCACTTCTACTGCCTTCTGAGACAATGTGTTCTAAAGTCATACTACACTCAGAAAACCATTTTTCTCCTTATTCAAAATGGCTGATCTCTTAATTTTAAAATTGTGCCCTCTAGTTCTGAACTTGCCAGTAAGAGTAAACATCCTTTCCATGTCCACCATGTCAATTTAGGATCTTATGTACTTCAGTCATGTTACCCCTCACACTTCTGGAGTGGAATCGAGCCTAGCCTGTCCAATCTACCCTTAGAGGATCCAAGTCATTCTAGTTACAGAACCAGTAAACCACCTTAGAACTACTTCTGACATATCATCTCCTTCCTTCAAATAAGGAGACAAAAGCTGCACACAATATTTCTGATGTGGTTTCATTAATGCCTTTTATAACAAACTCAGATTTGGTAGAATCTGTCTGGGGTGGGGGCAGGGGAGGGGGAGGAATGAAATTACCATTTCAAACCCAAAACAGTTCTAAGTTGCAGGGGCTGAAGAAACATCGCCTCATTTTTTGATTAAGGCATTTCACTACTATCAGTACACGACAGTTAGTTCAACCACTTCAGACTGTCGAAATTCTCCATTTTGTTGCAGAGACACCAATGAAGAGAGACAGACACGCAGTCTTATTAAGTTGGCTTGCTTTCAGCAGAGTTATTTACGTTCTGCTGTTAGCACCAACCATTCATGCACAGCTATTCTTCAATTGTATCTCTACAGCCATTTCCCTTTTGTTTTGGGTACCCTCACCATCTATTCCACTGTTCATCCAACCGCTTTTGTTAACTGTGTAACAATCCTCATTTACCAACTTTTTTTTGAGTTCCCAAGAAGACCTATATTTAACTTGAAAAATTTACACACACTTTCTGTCCATAGATACCACCAGATCTGAGCTTTTTCTAGCATTTTCTATCCTTACCATTATGTCCCGTTCATCTCAATAAAGGATGCCATCTTATTTGCTTCGCAGTTACATGCTTCACCTGTGTACAAACTTTTTGTGACTCACGCACTAGAATCACAGGATCCCTACAGTGTGGAAACAGGCCATTTGCCCCAACAAGTGCACACTGACCCTCCAAAGAGTAATCCACCCAGACCCATTCCCCTATTTTATTATTCTACATTTACCCCGGCTAATGCACTTAACCTACACTATATGGCCAATTAACCTAACCTGCACATGTTTGGATTATGGGAGGAAAAGGAATACTTGGAGGAAACCCACGCAGACCTGGGTTGTCTGAGGCTGGAATCAAACTCTGGTCCCTGGCACCGTGAGGGAGCAGTGCTAACCACTGAGCTGCTGTGCCATCCCACGACAACATCTAATTCTCTCTACACTTCAGATTTTGCTTGTTGTTATCTGTTCAAGTAACAATCTGCTTCACTTCTCTGTTAAAGTGAACATCTTCATATTTTGCGATGCTAAAATCCATTTGGCAGATTTTTGCCTGCTACAGTGTTCTCTGTGACCTCCCTTATGTCATCTTCACAACATTCTTTGTGCTTATCATCCTACTATGCCTTCACTACCCTCATCTAAGGCATTGATGTAAATGGTAAATAGTTGAGGTGTCTGAACACAGCACCTGGAGGACCTACATGCGAGTACTCATACACGCACACCTGTTGGTTATGATTGGGCTTGTCCCATCTTCAAGAGTTGCACGGCACCATCATCTCTGCAACAAAGGTTTCTGGTTAAATTCTGTATAGGTGGATGAATACAAGTAGCATGAGAGAAGTATGGCGAGCCATTGACCTAATTCTGATGGCGATGAAAATTATTGAACTTTTGTTGTACAATGGAGGCATATTCCAGCTATAGTTCCTACAGGATCAGTGTTTTTCTTAAACAAACCCAGAGTGTTGGAGAAACTTGGGTCCAGCAGCATCTATGGAGGAAGAATCAGAGTTAACTTTTGAATTGGTTATGACTCTTTAGAACAGAATCTTTTCCTTAGCATTATGAAAAGATGTGGAAGCAGTGGATGAGATTTTCTACACTTTTAAAAGAATACAAATCTGAGGACAAAACAACTTGTACTGCCCTTGCAGACCTATACAAAGTCTACAGGGGCTTTGGACCAAATTCCTTATCTGTCTGTTCAAGCAAGGTACAGGGTAGGAAAAGGTGTGGCAACCAGTAAGCCCTAATGATAACACCCTAAACATCCAAGCAGCTTTGTCTTATGCTTATATTTCATATTCCTTTAGTTCTGTTACTATTTTGCTGCGCTGAAAGTTTGTAAAAGCCTTTTTCCAGGCTTTGGCTTAATGGATCCTAAATTATCAGCATGAACAAATAATGGAAACAGCCTGATGTGTGCAAATTATGTGAAATTAGAATTAAGTTTTATTTAGGTACGTTTCATACATATGTACTCTGAATAATTGGAGAAGTTGAGCATTGCTTGTGCGATTAACTTAACACCCTTCCTTCTAAATTTTTACGTATTAAGGTTTTGTCTCCTTTTGTGTTGAAGTTGATTGATCAGTCTCGACATTGGCAAAATTTGTTAGTGAGAAAATATCAAGATCTCTTGTCAGGAGAAAGTATCAAGATTTATTTTATGCCTCCACGAGTGGTGTAAAATAATCTTTGTTTTATTTTGTGTCTAGATGTCACTTCCATAATCCGTACCTTATTAAAAAAGCCCCAGAGGAGGAACCCAAACCCAAGGAGGTAAGCAATAATGTAGAGAATATCAGTGTGGGGAAAGGTTCAGAGTCCAAAAAGTTTGTTTAATCTTTGAGAGAGACAGTGATTATACATGAAAAGTTGGGTAGGAGGCCTACTAAAACTGGAATAGCAATTGGTTTCTTTTAGCAGTGTGGGTTTACATACTTTAGTTAGACTCATGGAAATATTTATTGGAAAGTCTGCAGTTGTAAAAGGTTAACCTTCAGAGGTTTTGTAGATTCTGTTTCATTGAATAGCAAGTGACTTCAGAAATGTACTTAATGGAAATATTCTGTACTGTATTTTTCCCCAATAGAAACCTAACCCATATCTCAGTAAAGAAGCAAAAGCCCAACTGGATGCTCTGGTGGTATATCGGACTGCACATACAGTAAATGAGAGGCGGAGGCGCTTTGTGATGAGAAACCTCTTTGAAAAATTGAAGAGGACCCTGGGGCTGCGCAAGGAACAGAGAGCCTCAAAGTATTACATTCTCAAACAGGTTTGTAAAATGCTTTGCATTTAACTATATTTAAATAGCCAAGTTTACTGCTGTGTTTTGTTATCATTCAAGCACGGATTCTGGGTAATCCAAGATGGAGGACAGGAAAAAGAATTGTGCTATAAGAGCTGCTGCTTTATTTTTGAGGTAGTTTCAATGTTGGAGTTGATTTCCTTGAATTCCATGAGCAGTAATTACTGTTTTATAAGCTGTTGTATTGCTTTGGAAGTTTGTGGGGGGGAAAAAAATCTAAACAATGGCACTTTGAAAAGTAGGAAGAGAGACAAAGGCAGAAACCACATGGTCAGTGAGTGAGAGAGAGAGAGAGAAACCTACACTGCTGTCTGGCACAGCAGTGAATCTGCACAGCTACTGCCTTTGCTGTTTGAATTCAGGTATTTCTGGACATCGGAGTGAGTCTACAAAAAAATGAAACAAACAGCGAAATTCACAGCTGACCATAGAGGAATCTGTGTGGGAGAACTCTCACAGCAGAGGAACAGATAAGTGCATGATTTTCAAGTGTAACCTTGTTGTCTTTTTTTAATAGTGAATAGACTGGGTTCTTTTTGATTATATGCTTTGAGATCTGTGTCTTGATTATAGTTTAATCTGGAGCAGTGTTTTTTAGAGCAATAAGACTGTGCTATTTTCTGGGTATGTAGATTATTAAAGTGTAAATGTAGCCTTTAGTAGAATGATGTGCTCTTCCTTTCGAATGTTGGAGATTAGGGAGAATTTCTGTGTTAATAGTTATTATGGCTGCGGTAGGTGTGTTTGATTTGTGAATCCTATCAGATCGCATGGATCAGTTGTGGTGGCAGTTAGAGGCAATGAGGAAATTGCAGGAGCTAGAGACTGTGATGCATGACTGTTGTAGGAAGGGAGAACAACCGGAGATACATTCAGGTAGATGGGTTACTACCAGGAAAGGTAGGAGAAGTAGGCAGGTAATGCTGGAGTTTCTTGTGGCTATTCCCATCTCTAACAAGTATGCTGTTTTGGAAAAAGTAGGGGGCGATTGACTCTCTGGGGAATGTAGCACGAACAGCCAAGACTACCTCTAATGTAATGAGGGGTATGTCAGGTTGCAAGCCATCAATTGTGATAGGAGACTATCTAGCCAGAGACACAGATGTTTCTGTGGCCGACAGCAAGTAACGAAAATTGTCTTTTGCTTCCATGGTGCCAGGATCTTAAGGCTATCTCAGAGTGCAGAATGTTCTCCAAAGGGGAGTGGGACTAGCAGCAGGTTGTTGTATACATTTGAACTAATGACATTGGAAGGAAAAAGGATGATATTCTGAAAGGAGAATATGAGAAGTTAGGGAGGAATTTAAAAAGGAGATCCTTGAGAGCAGTAATATCAGGACTACTCCTGGTGCTATGAGCTAGTGAGGATAGGAGAATACAGCAGATGAATGTGTGGCTGAGGAACTGGTGCAAGGGGAAAGGGTTCACATTTTTGGATCATTGGAATCTGTTCTGGGGTAAAAATGACTTGTATAAGAAGGACAGATTGCATCTGAATTGGAAGGGGACTAGTATACTGGCAGGGAGATTTGGTAGAGCTGCTTAGGATTTAAACTAGTAAGGTTAGATGTGTATCCCAGGGAGATGTTGAGGAAATAGATCAGTCTGAGACTGGTACATTTGGGAAAAGGAAAACGTCAAACAGTCAGGGCAGACAGGAACAAAGCAGAGAGCGAGGTAGCATCGATAGATTAAGCTGCATTTATTTCAATGCAAGAGGCCTAACCGGGAAGGCAGATGAATGCAGGGCATGGTTGGGAACATGGGATTGGAATATCATATCAGTTACAGAGATGTGGCTCAGGGATAGATAGGACTGGCAGTTCAGTGTTCCATGAAACAAATGTTATAGGAAGGGTAGAAAGAGGGGCAACAGAGGAATGGGCATGGCGTTTTTATTTAGGGATAACATTATGGCTGTACTTAGGATATTCTTGGGAATACGTCCAGAGAAATTATTTGGGTGGAACTGAGAAATAAGAAAGGATGATCAACTTATTGGGATTGTACTATAGGACTAAGGCTGGTAGGTATAGGGAATACTGGATGACGAAAGAAATTGAGGTTTTGGTTAACAAGAAGAAGAAAGCATGCGTCAAGTATAGACAGCAGAGATTGAGTGAATCCTTAGAATGTAGTGGGAGTATACTTAAGAGGGAAATCAGGAGAGCGAAAAGGGAACATGAGATAGCTTTGGCAAATAGGGTTAAGATGTATTCAGTGGGATTTTATAAATATATTAAGGACAAAAGGGTAGCTAGGGAGAGAATAGGACCCCTCAAAGATCAGCAAGGCAGTCTGTGTGGAACCGCATGAGATGGGAGAGATTCTAAACAAGTATTTTGTATTGGTGTTTGCTGTGGAGAAGATATAGAACATATAGAATAAATAAATAGTGACATTTTGAAAAATGGCCATATTACAGAGAAGGAGGTGCTGAATGTCTTAAAGTACATAAACATGGATAAATCCACAGGATCTGATCAGGGCTACGCAACAACTCTGGGAAGCTAGGGAAGTGATTGGGCTCCTTGCTGAGATATTTATATCATTGATAGTCGCAGGAGAGGTGCCAGAAGACTGGAGGTTGGCTAATGTGGTGCTACTATTTCAGAGAGGTGGTATGGAAAAGGCAGGGATCTGTAGACTGGTGAACCTGACATCAGTGGTGGGCAAGTTATTGGAGGGAATCCTGAGGGACAGGATTTACATGCATTTGGAAAGGCAAGGATGATCAGGGCTGATCAGCATGGCTTTGTGCGTGGGAAAACGTGTAATGAACTTGATTGAGTTTCTAGAAGAAGTAACAAAGAGGATTGACAAGGGCAGAGCAGTAGATGTGATCTATATGGACTTCAGCAAGGCGTTCGACAAGGTTCCTCATGGGAGATTGATTAGCAAGGTCAGATCTCATGGAATACAGGGAGAACTAGCCATTTGGATACAGAACTGGCTTGAAGATGGAAGATAGAGGGTGGTGGTGGAGGGTTGTTTTTCAGACTGGAAGCCTGTGGCCAATGGTGAATTATTTATTTGGATGTGAACACGAGTTTGCAGATGACGCTGAAATTGGAAGTGTAGTGGACAATGAAGAAGGTTACCTCCAGAATACAATGGCATCTTGATCAAGATGCCAGTGAGCCACAGAGTGGCAGATGGAGTCTAATTTAGATAAACGTGAGGCGCTACATTTTGGAAAGGTAAATCTGAGCAGGACTTGTACACTTTCTGGGAAGGTTCTGGGGAGTCTTGCTGAACAAAGGGACCATGGAGTACAGGTTCATGTTCCTTGAAAGTGGAGTTTCCGATTGATATGGTAGTAAAGAAAGTTTTTATGCTTTCTTTATTGGTCACAACATTGAGTATAGGAGTTGGGAGGTCATGTTGTGGCTGTATAGGACATTGGTTAGGCCACTTCCTATAGGCAGGATATTGTGAAACTTGAAAGGGTTCAGAAAAATTTACAAGGGTGTTGCCAGGGTTGGAGGGTTTGAACTATGGGGAGAGGTTGAATAGGCTGAGGCTGTTTTTCCTGGAGTGTTGTGAGCTGAGGGGTGCCCTTTTAGAGGTTTATAAAATGATGGCAGCCTGAATAAGACAAATTAACAAAGTCTTTTTCCCTGGGTTGGCGAGTCTAGAAGTAGAAGGCATAGCTTTTGGGCGAGAGGGAAAAGATATAAAAGAGACCTACAGGGAAACTTTTTCACGGAGGTTGGTACGTGTATGGAATGAACTGTCAGAGGCTGGTACAGTTGTAACATTTAAGAGGCATTTGGATGGGTATATGAATAGGAAAGATTTGGAGGGATATGGGCCAGGTACTGGCAGGCGGGACTAGATTAGGTTGGGATATCTGGTTGGCTTGAATGGGTTGGACTGAAGAGTCTGTTTCCGTGCTGTAATCTGTATGGCTTAATATATCCCTAACAATTCCTCCTTTTCTACCTTTTATACAAACTTATTGATCTGTTTGCATTAGTTACTGTTCTCTTTATTTTAGTGCGCATCGGACTGAACTATAGTCTGAGTCCTTGGTCCCCTCCAAAGCAAGGAAGGTATTGGTGTAGTCATGGTAGTGGTTGTGGAGGGGTGGATGGGGGAATAACCCAGTAAGTCCTAGTAATCTCACTGAGTAACTTTGGAATATCCATTAGATTTCAAGTTGCCTTTTCCAGAAGCTTAGTCATTGGCCCAATTCATGTTTTGAAATTGTGTGGTAGAAAACAATATTTTGATGCACTCTGGCCTTTGACCCTTTTGGGTTGGGTTTCAGTAAAATTTAGACATTTTTGTGTATTCTGTGTAATGTATTTATGAATAGAGTTCTATATCATGCTAACTTCAATGGGAGAGCAACATCAGAGATGTGGTGCTTGGTCTGGGATTAAATAATTTTACCTGAAGTGCTAATATAACTCAATGGTGACTTAATGCAATAGATAAAATATTTTCTGATCACTCGATTCTGTCCTGTCTCAGGCATTTTCCGAAATCCAGAATCTCCAGGATCATGCTGATCGTCTGTCAGCTGAGAGAAGCATCCAGACTCGTAAAAGGGATTTACTCATCCGAAAGGTCTCTCTCTTGACTGGTAAGAACTGATATATAAGTCAGATGAAATTACATGGCTTATTTAGCTGCAGCATTAAGCCTGGCTGTGAACATAGTAACTTTTGTCAACAATAGGAAGTATATATAATGATGCAAATCAACTCTAAAAGTACTTACAAAGCGACAGTTTGCTTACAAAGCTAGAAACACAGTTTTGGATCTAACAGCATTCATGATTACAATTAAATGTAATTCAGTTGAAAAAAACACCCTGGCTTAAGGAATGAGGGGAGAAAGAGAGACTACTGAAGATGCTGGAAAATATTATCTAAGCCCAATGTATTAATTTTAATTATTTTCCCTATGTTTAGGGAAGACTGAGGAGGTCATTTTGAAGAAACTGGAGTACATCTGTGCCAAGCAGAGAGCATTAGATGTTCAGAAGAAAAACGTTGTGCAACCAGAAGCTGATGCTGAAAAGCAGCACTGCAGCAGTTGGAAAAGAGTACCTAATTCATCTGAAACTATGGACATTATCCAGAAGGTGGCAATGAATTTGCAGACCCAGAAGCCACCTAACGTCACTATGCTAACAAGCAAGAAGGACCCAGCACCAGAGTCTGCGAAACCCCGTATTCTCACTAGAAAATGGTCATCAACAGCTCCACGTGTGTAACTTCTTGCCTTCTACATAACAGCCTGACAATATTGCACCAATGGGCAAGAATAGTGGTATTTAAAGGAGGTGGCAGGTTTTGGTCTGTTGGCTGGAGCTGGGAAAGAACCATCTTTTCTCTTTTAGGGAAGATGTGCTATATCATGTGCCACTTAACTGGGCAGAGATATGTTTTTCTGCTAGATCAAAGATCTTGGGAGCAGAAGTCCTGCCTGATGAGGACAGCTGACCAGTCGGAATCCAGCAGCTTCATTGAATAGCATCCACCTCAGGCCTAAATTGTCGCTGGATCTCAGGCAAAATATAAACATTCAAATTAGAAACAGTAGTAGGCCACTCAGCCCCTTAAGCATGCTCTGCCATTCAGCAAGGTTGTGGCTGATCTCTTAATCCATAATCCTGTTCAACCGTGATAAATTTTCATCTCCCTACTTATCAAGAATCTATCTACCTCTGCCTTTAAAATATTCAGACTTTGATTATCATCCACATATTTATCCAATGACCATTTTAAATGCCCTTAAAGTTGGTGAGTCAACTACTGTTGCAAGCAGGGCATTCCACAGCCTTACTACTGAGTAAAGAACCTACATTCTGCACAACCTATTGCGCATTCTCCTCGTGTCGGCGTGGGTTTCCTCCCATAGTCCAAAGATGTGCAGGTCAGGTGAATTTGGCTATGCTAAATTGCCCATAGTGTTAGGTGAAGGGGTAAATGTATGGGTCAAAGGGCCTGTTTCCACACTAAGTAAATAATCTACCTCTGACTTGTGTCCTATATCTATGACAGCTCAGTTTAAAGCTATATCCCCTCATGCTAGCCATCACCATCCGACGAAAAAGGCTCTCACTGTCCACCCTATCTAACCCTCTGATTACCTTATGTCTCAGTTAAGTCACCCCTCAAACTTGTTCTCTCTAATGAAAACCACCTCAAATACCTCAGCCTTTCCACATAAGACCTTCCCTCCATACCAGGCAACATCCTGCTAAATCTCCTCTAAGCCCTTTCCAACGGTTCCACGTCCTTCCTTTAACTCGGCGACCAGAACTGTACGTGACACAGTTCAAGTGCAGCCGCATTAGAGTTTTGTACAGCTGCAACATGACCTCATGACTCCGAAACTCTACCAATGAAAGCTAACATACCATACGTCGCCTTAACAACCCTGTCAACCCGCATGACAACTTGCAGGGATCAATGCATATGGATCTGTCTGCTCATCTACACTACCAGAAATCTTACCATTAGCCCAGTACTCTGTATTCCTGTTACTCCTTCCAACGTGAATCATCTCGCACCTTTCTGCATTAAACTCCATTTGCCACCTCTCAGCCCAGCGCTGCAGCTTATCTATGTCCCTCTGTAACTTGCAACATCCTTCCGTAATGTCCACAACTCCACTTACTTTAGTATCATCTGCAAATTTATTAACCCACCCTTCTGTGCCCTCATCCAGGTCATTTATATAAATGACAAACAGCACCGGCCCCAAAACAGATCCTTGTGGTACACCACTAGTCACTGAACTCCACAGGTTGGCGCAACATCGAGGGCCGAAGAGCCTGTACAGCGCTGCATTGTTCTATGATTCCATGTCTTTTGAGGATGATAATTCCAAATACCTACCAGGCTCTCTGTTAAGAAAAATTTTCTCATCTTTATCGTAAATACATGATATCTTACTTTCAGTACTAGAATTTTCAACATTAGAAATCATTCTTTCCATATGCAAACAGTCAAAGCACTCTTGGGATATTAAGTTTCAACTAATCTTCTAAACTGCAAGAAGCCAGTCCAACCTTTCTTTATAATACATTGTAGCCATTCATATCTAGGAGACATTCACTTAATGGCTTCCAACACCTTTACACCCTTCATTAAATGAGGAGACCAGTGCTCCACATAGTATGTGCAATGGGTGCGTTGAACCCTTTTATTTTCTCTTAGACTAGACCATACTGTGGTTTCTTTGTTTAAACATTTATTCCATGCATGTATGGGAGATGTTCATAGTCAAAAATGTCAGACAGCTCAAATCTTTATTGTTTTAATGCAAAGAATCATCCCTCTTGATTGTACTATTGACATTCTTAATTATTTGAGCCAACTCTTCACCTTTTTACCTAGCTTCCTTTCCTTTCTATTGTAACCTTCAATATTTAGATCCCAATCTATATCATCCAGCAACCATGTCTTTGTCTATCAGACCATGGCACAAATAGAAATGTGTTATCAATTTATCTGTTTTGATTTAAATACTACATGCATTCAGTTACAGAGCCTTCAGTTTTGTCCTTTCATTATTTCTTAAGCTCTTTAGATTTGTACTGTCGTGATTTATCATTTGCCCCAAATATCTTTATCTGTTGTTTTGTCCCTATTCAGACTTTACAGCATTTCTCCAAATTTGATCCTTTGCCCCACTATTTAGTTTGAAAGCCCCCTTTTCCATAAGACATAGGAGCAGACATTAGACCATTCAGCCCATTGAGTCTGCTCCGACACTCAATCGTGGCTGATAAATTTCTCAACCCCATTTTTCACTTTCTCCCCATAACCCTTGATTCCCTTGATAATCGAGAACCTAACTATCTACGTCTTAAATATACTGAATGACCTGGCCTCCACAGCCTTCTGTGGCAATGAATTTCATAGATTCACCACTCTGGCTGAATAAGTTTCTCCTTATGTCCGTCCTAAAACTTTCCTCTAAGGCTGTGCTCTCCGGTCTTAGTCTCTCCTACCAGTGGAAACAATTGTTCATGCTATTCAGCATTCTGTAGTTTCAATTAGATTCCCCTTCATCCTTCTAATCTCCATTGAGTATAGACCCAGAGTTCTCAAACTTTCCTCATATGTTGAGCTTTTCTTTCCTGGGACCATTTTTGTGAACCATCTGAGCATGCTCCTGAACCAGTATATCCTTCCTGAGATATGGGGCCAAAAACTGTGCTAAATATTCTAAATGTGGTTTGACCAGAATCTTGCAGAGCCTCAGAAGTACATCCCTGTTTTCATATTCACATCCTCTCAAAATAAATGCTATCATTGCATTTACCTCCTAACTACTGACTCAATCTCCAACTTTATCTCGAGAGAATCCTGGACTAGAACTCCCAAGTCTCTTTGCACTTCAGACATCTCCATTTTCTCCCCATTTCGAAAACAGTCCATTCCTTGTATTCTTCCTACCAAAGTGCGTAACTTCACACTTTCTCATGTACTCTATCTGCCACTTTTTGCCCACTCTCCTAACGTGTCAAACTTTCTGCAGCCTCCCCGCCACCTCAGTGCTATCTGTCCCTGTACTTAACTTTTGTATTGTCTGCAAACCTAGCCAGAATGCCCTCCATTCCTTCATCTAGATCATTAATGTATAAAATGAAAAGTTGTGGTCCCAATGCTCAGCGTTGCGGAACACAACTTATCATCAGCTGCCGTCCTGAGAAGGAGAAAGTGAGGACTGTAGATGCTGGAGATCAGAGCTTAAAAATGTGTTGCTGGAAAAGCGCAGCAGGCCAGGCAGCATCAAAGGAGCAGGAGAATTGACGTTTCGGGCATAAGCCCTTCTTCAGGAAGGACCCCTTTTATCCCCACACTCTGCTTTCTGCCAGACAGCCAATCTTCTATCCATGCTAGCACCTTGCCTTGAACACCATGTGTCTTTATCTTACTCAGTAATCTCCTGTGCAGAATCTTGTCAGAAGTCTTCTTGAAGTCTAGGTAGATAACATCCATTGGCTCTCCTTGGTCTAACCTGCTCATTACTTTCTCAAAGAATTCTAGCAGGTTTGTCAGGCATGACTTCCCCTTGATGAAACCATACTGACTTTGTCCTATTTTACCATACACTTCTAAGTATTCAGAAATTTTATCCTTCACAATGGATTCCAGGATCTTGCCCATAACCGAGGTTAGGCTAAATGGTCTGTAATTTTTCGTCTTTTGCCGTACTCCCTTTTTAAATGGAGATCTCACGTGAGTGATTTTCCGGCCATCTGGGACTCTCTGATTCTAGCAATTCCTAAAAGATCACCTCTAATGCCTCCACTAGCTCTTCAGTTATCTCCCTTAGAACTCTGGGGTCTAGCCCATCTGATCCAGGTGATTTACCAACCTTCAAGCCATTCAGTTTTTCTTGCACTTTCTCCTTGGTGTTGATCACCATACTCTGCTCTGCCCTCCTCACTCTCTTGAATTTTTGGCATATTACTCATGTCTTCCACCATGAAGACTGACACATAGTAATTATTCAATTCCTCAGCTATTTCCTTGTTCCCCACTACTATCTCTCCAGCGTCATTTTCCAGCACCCCAATGTCCACTTTTGACCTTTTTATGTCTAAAGAAACTCTTACAGTCTTCCTTTATATTATTGACTAGCTTAATCTTCTCCCTCCTTATTTCTTTTTTTTTGATGCCCTCTGTTGGTCTTTGTAAGCTTCCCAATCCTCTAGTTTCCCACCTGCCCTTCAGCACATTAAATGTTTTAATTTTACTTTTATGCTATCCTGGACTTCCCTAGGTAGCCGTGGTTGCCTAGTCATCCTCTACCATGCTGCTTTTTCTTGGGATAAATCTCAGCTATGTCTCCTGAATTACTTCCAGAAATTCCTGCCATTGCTGTTCCACTCTCTTTCCTGCGCAGCTCAGAGTCCATTCTACCCAGCTCATGCCTCTGTAGTTGCCTTTATTCAGCTGTAATACTGTTGCTTCCGATTCTGTCTTCTCCTTTTCATAATTGAAGAGTAGATTCAATCATATTATGATCACTGCCTCCTTAAGGGTTCCTTTACCTTAAGCTCCTTTATTAACTCTGTCTCTTTGCACAACACTAAATCTAGTATTGTCTATACTCTGTGCTCCACCACAAGCTGCTTCAAAAAGTCATCTCGTATACATTCCACAAATTCCTTTTCTTGCGAACCACTACCAACCTCATTTTCTCAGTCCACCTGCCTATTGAAATCCCACATGATCCCCCCTTGCCTTTCCTACACGTCTTTTCTGTCTTCTGGTGTATCTTGCACCCCAGCTCCTGACTACTGTTTGGAGGCCTATACATAACTCCAACTGTTTTTTTTTTAATCTTTGCAGTTCCTCAATTCTAACTGCATTGATTCTATACCATCTGCCCTTACTTCGTTTCTTAGTATTGATTTGATTTAATTTCATAATTTCTTTAATTCCTTCCTAATAAGGCAACCCCACTTCCTCTGCCCATCTGTCTATCTTTTCGATAATATGTATATCCTTGAATATTCAGCTCCCAATCCGGGTCGCCTTGCAGCCACGTCTCCGTGATGCCCACCATGTCATAACTGCCAATTTCAATCTGTGCCACAAGCTCATTTACTTTATTCCTTATGCTGTGTGCATTCAGATATAACACCTTCAGTTTTGTATTAACTGTCCCTCTTCTCATTGTCATTTGTCTGTTCCATTGTGCTTGAAGTTTGAGAGTATTTGCAAACACTCTGTCCTATTTGTGTCTATGCTGGAGAATTTAATAACCTCTCTGAGTTCTGGACTCTTACTCCCAATAAATGACCTCCGCCATTTAGTTTAAACCCCTGCCCACAGCCCTAGGTATGCAATTCGCTATGACTCTGATCCCAGCACAATTCAGCTGAAGACCATCCCATCGGAACAGGTCCGTTTTTCCCTTGTACTGGTGCCAGTGTCCCATGAATTCAAGCCCATTTCTCCCACACCAAACTTTGAGCCACGCATTTACCTGCTTAATCTTATTGACCCTGTGCAAATTAATTCATGGCTAAGGTAGTAATCAGAGATTATTACCTTTTATTTGGTTCTGGTTTTAATTTAGCTCCTAGCTGTTCCTATTCCCTTAGCATTACCTTTTGCCCTAGTTTTACCTATGTTGTTGGTACCTGCATGGACCATGACCACTGGATCCTTGCTCTCCCACTCAAAGTTCCTCTGCAGCCCAGAAGTTAGGCCATTTGGCCCATTTGAGTCTGCTCCACCATTCAGTCATGGATGATAGATTTGTCAATCCCATTTTCCCACTTTCTCCCTATAATCTTTGGTTCCCTTGGCAATCAAGAACTTATCTATCTTTGTTTTAAATATAATCAATGACCTGGCCTCCACTGCCTTGCATTGAATTTCACAGACTCGCCACTCTCTGGTTAAAGACGTTTCTCCCTATCTCTGTTCTAAAAGATCTTGCCTTTTACTCTAAGGCTATGCCATCAGGTCCTTATCTCTCCTCCCAGTGGAAACATCTTCGCAGTGTCCACACTCCAGATTGTTCAATATTCTCTAAGTTTAATTCAGATTCTCTCTTCCCCCCCCCCCCCCCCCCACATCCTTAAACTCCATCGAGTAAGGTACCAGAGTCTTCAAATATTCCTCATCTGTTAATCCTTTCATTCCTGGGTTCATTTTCATGAAACTCCTATGGACCTGCTCCAGGGCCAGTACATCCTTTGAGGTATTGGGTCCAAAATTGCTCACAGTACTCTAAATGTGGTTTGACCAGAGCTTTATAAAGCCTCAGAAGTACATGCCTGCTTTTATATTGTAGTCTTCTCGAGATGAATGACAACATTGTATTTGACTTCTTAACTACCAACTCAACCTGAAAGTTTACCAAAAGAAACCTGTACTAGGACTCACAATTCCACTTGCACTTCAGACTTTGAAATTTGTCACCAGTTGGAAAATAGTCCATGCCTCTCTTCTTCCAGCCAAAGTAGATGGCTTCACACTTTCCCACATTGTACTCCATCTGCCAGTTCTTTGCTCACTCTTCTTAACCTGTCTAAGTCTCTCTGCAGCCTCCCTCTCTCCTCAATACTACCTACCCTTCCACCTTTTTTTTTATTATCTGCGAAAATCATTTTTATTATAGCCAAAATCATTCACTTTCTTCATCCAGATCATTAATGTTTAAAGTGAAAGTGGTCCCAACACTGACCCTTGCGGAACATCACTGGTTTCATCCTGAGTAGGACCCTTTTATCCCCACTCTCTGCCTTCTGCCAATCTTCTATCCATGATAGTTGCTGGCCTGTAATACCATAGGCCATTATCTTACTCAACAGCTTCCTATGTGACACCTTATCAAATGCCTTCTGGAAGCCCATATAGATAACATGGCTCTCAATGGTCCAACTTGCTTGTTATCCACTCAAAGAATCTTAACAGATTTGTCAGGCATGACCTCCCCTTGATGAAACCATGCTGACTTTGCCCTATTTTACCATGCATTTCCAAGTATTCAGACATTTCATCCTTTGCAATGGACTCTAAAATCTTACCAGCATCTGAGGTCAGGCTAATTGGCCTATACTTTCCTGTCTTTTTCCCTACTCCCACCTTAAAGGGTGGGTTACATTAGCGATTTTTCAATCTTCTAGGGCTCTCCCTAACTCCAGTGATTCCCGAAAGATCACTACCAAAGCCTCCTCTATCTCTTCAGTTATGTCCTTCTGAACTCTGGTGTGTAGCCCTTCTAGTCCAGGTGACTTACTCACTTCCAAAACTTTCAGCTTTTCTAGCTCTTTCTCCTTGGTGATGGCCACCATATTCATCTCTGGTCTTCCACACCCCCACCACCACTCAACCCCCCCCAATCCCCTGACTCTGTTGACATTTTAGGATATTACTCGTGTCTTCCACAGTGAAGACTGACATAAAGTACTTATTCAGTTCCTCAGCCATCAATTTCCAGGGACCCAATGTCCACTCTTGCCCCCTCTTTTTGCTCTTGATATAGCGAAAAGAATTCTTGCAATCTCTTTTAATATTATTGGCTCGCTTTCCCTCCTATTTAGTCGTCTCTCTCTGTATTTCTTTCTTCGTTGTCCTCTGATCTTTGAAGGCTTCCCACTGCCCTTTTCCACATCATTTGCTTACTCTTTTGCTTTTATGCTGTCCCTGACTTCCCCGGTCAGTCATAGTTGTTTCATCCTCGCTTTCATATGCTTCTTTCCTCGGGATGAGTTTTTGTTTTGTTTCTCAGAAACTCCTGCTATTGTTGTTCCACTCTCTTTCCTGCTAGGCTCCTCTCCCAGTCAATTCTACCCGGCTCCTCCGTAATGCCTCTGTAGTTGCTTTTATTCACCTGTAATCCTGTTACACCTGAATTCACCTTCTCCTTCTCAAATAGTTGAGTAAATTCTATCATATTATGGTCACTGTCTCCTAATGGTTGCTTGGCCTTAAGCTCCCTTACCAAATCTGCCTCGTTGCACACTAAATCCAGAATTGCCTGTTCTGTAGTGGACTGCACCACAAGCTGCTCTAAAAGGCCATCTCAGAGACATTCCACAAATGCCTTTTCTTCTGATCCACTACCGACCTGATTTTCCCAGTTCACCTGCATGTTGAAATCCCCCATGATCATTGTAACCTTGCTTTTCTTACTCGCCCTTTGTATCGCTTGGTGTACCTTGTGTTTCCAATCCTGACCACTGCTTCGTGGCCTGTAGGTAACTCCCATTTGATTTTTTTTCCACCAGTTGGGATCCTCAACACTACTCATGCAGATTCTATATCATCTGACTCTACTTAGTTTATTGCTACTGATTTGATTTCATTTCTTACTAACAAGGTAACCCCACCCCTCCGCCTGGCCTTTTTCAATAGGATGAGTATATCCTTGGATATTTAGCTCCCACTCCTGGTCCCCTTTCAGCCACACCTCTGCCCACTGCATCGTACCTGCCAATTTCAATCTGTGCCACAAGCTCATTTATCTTATATTTACCACGCAAATTCGGATACAGCACCTTCAGTCCTGTATTGATCATCCCTCCTCTCATTGTAATTTGTTTATCCAGTGTGTTTGCAGTTTGGTTCTTAACCCTTTCCAAACACTGTCCTAATTTGTATGCTGGAGACTTTAATGAGTTCTCCTTTCTTTTCATTTTTCATATTTTTCCATTCCCTTGGCTGTTAACCTGTAGCTGCTTGGACTGTTACTCTTCCCTTCCCTTCCTCCCCAACTTCCTAGTTTAAAGTCCTGTTGACCACCCACTTACCTTTTTCACTGGTCCCAGCTCTGTTCAGGTGGACACGTCCCAGCTGTACAGATCTTTCTTGTTTCAGTACTAGTGCCAGTGACTCATGAAAAGGAACCCCTCTCTCCCAATCAACTCTTTCAGCCATGTTTACTTCCCTTATTCTCACATCCTTATGCCAGTTTGCATGTGGTTTGGTCAGTAATCCAGAGATTATAAACTTTGACATGTTCTTTAATTTTTAGTTCTTGATAATCCCTAAACAGGTCTTCTTACCTAATCTTGTCTATGTTGTTTGTATCGACAAGGATCACAACAACTAGATCCTCTCACTTCCTCTCCAATATCCTTTCAAGCCAGTCCTGGACTCTGGCACTGGGCAGGCAACATAATATGTGAATTCTCTATCCTGCTTACAAAGGATATTATCTATTCCTCTAATTATAGAATCACCTACAATTACCACTTGTTTTCTGTATTGTGTCCCTCCTACTACCCTTTTTTACTCTCCCATTTGGATGAGCTCCTGGATCATGCCGTGGTCAGCTACCTCACCCATCCTGCAGCCCTCGCTCTCATCCAAACAATCAAAACAAAACCCCAAGCATGTTTGGCATTTGCAATGTCTGAAGAGTTCTCAATGCTGTCCCTGAATTCCCTTCCCTGCCTCAAAATGCAGTCACACCCTCTCTCTATTAGTGACCAAATCAGAAGACCCAATCTAAAAGAAGTGACTGCCAAGTTATTCCAGTTATTTTCTTCCCTCTGGATGTGTTATAGTGCATCTAGTGTGACCATGGGAAACCATTCTATCAGCCAAAGCTGCTGAAGTAGTAAAAACTTTATGCAAACATGTTTGCCCCGGATCTCTCAAGAATCATGGAGCTCACATCTGCTGCAGCCATGTCACATCATTTGCACATATGGTTCTGTGGTTCAGTTAACTGCCTCGATAATTTATTCAACTCTTTTGTTTCATGCTTTTATCATCCCTAGCACAAGTTCCTGTACTGTTTTAAATCTTGGGAAGATAATATACCTTAACTACTATAGCAGTTGTCATCTTCACTTGCAGTAAAGTTAGAATTAATTTTTGGAGGATGAGTTGAAAATGAACACCTCCTTCTCTTCCTCTCTGAATTCACTTACACATCAAACTTTCAGCATTCTGTCCCAAGTTGCACTCTGGTGCAAGGTCACAGAGAATAATGAGGACTGCTGTGTGTGGGGGTGTAGTCAGCAAGGGCATGGTTGTGGCTGTCAGCAGACATTCCTCGTCCCCCACCTGTTTCCTTGTCGTGATCCATATATTGTGGGCTTCCGTCAGCCCACTGCTGGATTAGTATCACTTGTGGTGAAATGAATCTTTTTCAGGGATGTTCATCGGCAACAATTCCTCAAGTTTCTTTCCACTGATTTAATTAGGTTAGAGGCAGGAATGTACTAAGAACCCAATCTGCCAAATTTCCACTTAAGTGTCCCCCACTGCCAATCATGCCATGGGGAGGGCATCAAATTCTGCTGATTGGCCAATAGTAATAGCATAAGACTTTTGTCTCCATATCTGTGATACAACAAGAAGTTGATTGAAAGCACAACCTGCAAGTCAGCAAGATCACAGTGTGTTTGAGAAAGGAATAGAGAAAAATTAATGATATCAAAATAGAAAATTAGATTTGGAACCAAGAAACAAGAATGGGTTGCTTTCCAAACAACAGTATTTTTCATGGATCTTATCCCACCAAAGTGCATGAGAAACTTTAAAAATCTCAAATTTTAACTTTTTTATTGTATGCTTCTAAAGAAATATGGCCTCCATCATCTTGAATGCTTCTCAAATTTTTGTGATATTTTTCCAAATATTGGATCAAGATGAGGATTTTATCCTGGATCTTATCCAGGACTACAAGTAAGGTTGCACTAATGCAGCATTCATTTAAGACTGTTTCTCTTCTTTTGACAGATTCTCCAGTCTCTTCTGTCCCCTTGACTCCTGGGAGTTTGCTAATGATGCCACAGGGTCAGGTGCTGACTTTAAAAGGCCCACTTGTTTCTGGTGAAAACCCTGTCTTCACTGCTGAAGGAC
The DNA here is from genome assembly GCF_020745735.1 of Hemiscyllium ocellatum. Lineage (NCBI taxonomy): Eukaryota > Metazoa > Chordata > Chondrichthyes > Orectolobiformes > Hemiscylliidae > Hemiscyllium > Hemiscyllium ocellatum. The sequence goes on along the minus strand of NC_083408.1, from coordinate 32,695,816 downwards.
TTCTACATGGAAACCAGTTGTTACCCAAGTGTGATGACACAGCAGGGGCAAGGTTTGCAGGTAATACTTCTGAATTTTGGACTGGATCTTGCATTCATTCTATTATTACAAAATTATAGTGTTACAATAGAAAAGACTTGCCTGAGGACTGGACAATAATGTGGTTCAGTGTTTCCATCTTTAGGATCTAATTGATAATCCAACCAGTGTATGAATTAAACATTTCTCTCACATATTAATTAGTGCAAGAACTGACTGAAAGAATTGTGTACACAAATGCTGATCTAACTTCAGTCACAGGTAGGCATTTGAAAATGGAATTGTCACACAATTGCACTGTGTTTTTGGAAGAAAGGAAATCTCTCAATTTGGACATAGTTGACTTGGTGTTAGGTGCTTAAGCTGAAAATGTATTCCGTTCCAAGCATTGACATGCTTCCATAACACTGAATTTATTTTTAGTTCATAAACATTATAAATGGAGGCACAGGGCATAAAATCAAGTGGTTGTCCTTTAAGTGAATGAAGTGAATATGGTGCTTCTTCACAGTAGTGTTGTCTTATCACTCCTGTGATTGTTGATTTGCACTCAATTTCCATACCTTAAATTAAAATTCTTTTACTCTGTCAAATCTTTCCATGTCTATGCCTTTCTCTAATCTTGCAATCCTAAATTGTTATGTTGTTATGGCCACTCCCTGTTTTTTTTTTAAGCTGCTCTTGTAACTCCACTCCTTTGACTGAAATCTGATCACCTAATATATCTGAACATGACTTGTTGTGAAACACCAGGTTAACTCCTTTAAAAGGTCTTGGGTCTTTCTACTACATTAAAGGTACTATGTAAATATATGTAGTTCTTTGGAATTAATACACACTATCTTAACCCCAGGGTTGTGTATATGTGAGAGGAAGGCAGTTCATACTTCAGAACTTGGCTATGTTCTACACTGCCCTGTTATACTGGCACTTTTTATTTGGATTCCCATCAAAACTACTTTATGAAAAGTCATAGAGTCATAGAGATGTACAGCATGGAAACAGACACTTCGGTCCAACCCGTCCATGCCGACCAGATATCCCAACCCAATCTAGTCCCACCTGCCAGCACCCGGCCTATATCCCTCCAAACCCTTCCTATTCATATACCCATCCAAATGCCTTTTAATTGTTGCAATTATACCAGCCTCCACCACTTCCTCATGTAGCTCATTCCATACACGTACCATCCTCTGAAAAAGTTGCCCCCTTAGGCCCCTTTTATATCTTTCCCCTCTCACCCTAAACCTATGCCCTCTAGTTATAATCTCAGCAAGAGGCCCAGCAATCACTTCTCTAGCTTCCCACAGAGTTCTAGGGTACACCTGATCAGGTCCTGGGGATTTATCCACCTTTATGCATTTCAAGACATCCAGCACTTCCTCCTGTGTAATATGGACATTTTGCAAGGTGTCACCATCTATTTTGCTACTTTCTATATGCTCCATATCCTTTCCTACAGTAAATACTGATGCAAAATACTCGTTTAGTATCTGCCCAATCTCCTGCGGCTCCACGCAAAAGCCGCCTTGCTGATCTTTGAGGGGCCCTATTCTCTTCCCAAGTTAACCCTTTGGTCCTTCATGTATTTGTAAAAACCCTTTGGATTCTCCTTAATTCTATTTGCCAAAACTATCTCATGTCCCCTTTTTGCCCTCCTGATTTCCCTCTTAAGTATACTCCTACTTCCTTTGTCCTCTTCTAAGGATACACTTGATCTATCCTGTCTATACCTGACGTATTCTTCCTTTTTCTTAACCAAACCCTCAATTTCTATAGTCATCCAGTATTCCTTATACCTACCAGCCTTCTCTTTCACCCTGACAGGAATATACTTTCTCTGGATTCTTGCTGTCTCATTTCTGAAGGCTTCCCATTTTTCAGCCGTCCATTTACCTGTGAATATTTGCCTCCAATCAGCTTTTGAAAGTTCTTGCCTAATACCGTCAAAATAGGCCTTTTCTCCAACTTAGAACTTCAACTTTTAGATCCGGTCTATCCTTTTCCATCACTATTTTAAATCTAATAGAATTATTGTCGCTGGCCCCAAAGTGCTCCCCCACTGACCCCTCAGTCACCTGTCCTGCTTTATTTCCCAAGAGTGGGTCATGTTTTGCACCTTCCCTAGTAGGTACATCCACATACTGAATCAGAAAATTTTCTTGTACGCACTTAATGAATTCTTCTCCATCTAAACCCTTCACACTATGGCAGTCCCATCTATGTTTGGAAAGTTAAAATCTCCTACCATAACCACCCTATTATTCTTACAGATAGCTGAGATCTCCTTACAAGTTTGTTTCTTAAATTCCCTCTGACTGAGAATTTTGGAATTAATTTTAATTTTTTATTGTTCAGTTATGAAATATAGCCTAAATAATCTTGATTTCTTCTCAAATGCATTATGGATTAATTAGTTTGGATGTCAGAATGTGTGTCAAGAGGATATTGTAGTGGTCCATGAGAAAGGGGCAGAAAGCAGAAGCAACATGAATTGGAGACATTTTCAGTGCAGCCAGGCACAATGCATTCCTACTTATTAAAGTGTTGCCTCCATGTTAAGGCTCTAAAGTTCAACTTTTACTCCATAACCATCAATGCTACACAGGCAGGTAGACAGATATTTGGCATGACGTGCCAATTGCCATGCAGCGAAAGCCAATAGTCCAGCTGTCTACTTGCTGGAATCGTACAGAATTGGCGGATTGTGACATCAATCAGTATCTAGTGCAAATCTTGGCATATGATCATCTATTTTGGGAAAATCCTATTAATGTCCCCACAAACTATCTTGCTGCTGGCCAAACGCTCGATGATTTGATATGACCATCCAGGTCACAGTAGCTCTTAATTTTGAAGCCAGTCGATCCTTCTAAGCTGGAGCCAGTAACACCTCTTTAAAAATTTCTGATTTGTCATGCATCACTGTATCTAGAATATCACCAAAGGACTGTATGCAAAAGGAATGGAATTCATTTTCTTCTTTCAAGGTGGGAAGAAGCTGGAGGAGGGGGGTTGTGGTTTTGCCAAGGTAGTGGATTCCCCAGTGTTAAATGGAGCCATGAACAAGATGCGTGTGGTTCTATGGTTGCCAAGTTTTAATATGACGATATACTGCAGCCAAAAGGGGTTCAACACCTTGAAAGTGTAGTTCATGTATAAACTCACAGACCACTATGTTGTTGAATTGCTGCTGTCTCAGTAGCAGGCTTGATGCTTTTGTCTTAAGACATTCAGCTGGTACGTCATTCTTCAAGCCACCATGTCAAAATGGAGGGGTAGCTGCATGGCAACAGGGCTGCCTGCTCCACGTACATCTGGTGAGACCACTTGCAATCCCATCACAGTGGACAGTAATACTAAAAGGAGAGCCATGGTCCAACTGGGAACTTCATAAATCAGAAGTGCTCTAGTTTCTGCTTCCTAGCTTGTTTGGATGAATCCCTCCAGTTCCTCCCAGAACTTGTCGTCATTCATGGTAGTCTGCCTCATCCTCCACAACCTAAGGATCACAGGGTGCAGCCCTTGAAGCTTTCAGGAAGAGACACTGGAAACACCATTACATCAGATGGGCCAACTATGAGCATCTCATCAGTGTGTCTGGCTGCACTGAAAATGTCTCCAATTCATGTTGCTTCTGCTTTCTGCCCATTTCTCATGGACTACTACAATAACCATTTGACACACATTCTGACATCCAAACCAATTTAATCCATAATGCATTAAACAACGCACTCTTATGTATTACATGTAAGGCAAACATTAAATGATCTTTGCCTGTCCTGGTGCTCCTCTACGTTGCTACCTCAGTGGCTAAGGCATGGTTTCTTACATGCACTCAGAGCCAACAAGAGCCTTGTAGGATGCCCTTGAGCAGCTTGGCTTTGAGACTGTTAATTCAGAATGCACTGCCTTGGTATTGGAGACAGCAGTCTGAGTTGATGGGCAACAAGTACACTGGTGGAAAGGAAATGGTGGCTACATTGATCCTGTCTGAGGATAGTATGCTTCTGCATTGTGGAAGAACTACCAGACTTCTGGTTGTTCAACAATCGTAGGAATCAGAGTTCATATTGTTCAACTACGTCAAGACCTTGAAAGCCCCTTTGACCAGAGGTGTTCGCATTAATGATGGCAGCATTAAAAATAGAAGTACTGGAAAAATTCAGCAAGTGTAGCAGCACAGCATCTGTGGACAGCAAGAGAGGCAAAGTTAACATTTCAAGTCTGATATGACTCTGCAGAACAAAGATCACATTTTGGTGTGGTAATGGGGAAAATTGAGTGGAAAGCAAGAGATACGTGGTCACCACTTACAGCTTGTGCTTCATACCAGATTGCGAAATGAGGGTGAACTGTAATTTGAAAAGAGGAATAGGCAGGACTAGCTTCATCCTGGTTTGTTTCAGCAATACACTTGTTTATAGTGATCGTAGGAACAGTTATTAACCAAATGCACAGTCTTCTCATGCAGTGTGAGAATATGCAGCCATGGTTTTGCATTGCTAGCCTTTTGCAGTTATGTGCCAATTGCCCTGTCAGAGAAGGAAGTGTCAGTGAATATGTTCCACTGTATTCAGGTGAAGTGCCTCATAACTGAGTAGTTGGCAATATGTAGAAACTGTGATGTGAGGGTGAGGTGGAGCACCTGCAGGTTAAACACAAGTCCTGATTGCTAGACATTGATGATATCTGTTCATTAAGGAGTGTGGCTATGATTGGTAGGAAGCTGAGGAGGAAGGTAGTGGCCGTGTCACCAAATTAGTGAACCGGAGACCCAGGCTAATGTTCTGACGTCCCACCACAATAGATAATGGGAATTTGAAGTCACTTAATAACTGGCAATCATGAAACATTATGGATCTAGTTCACCCTCCATATAATTCCAGACTTCCTGCAAAGTGGTTGACTTTGAAATGTCCTTTGATATAGCCTGGTTAGCTTCAGTTGTATTAAATGCTGCAAAGTCTAAAGAATGAAATGAAATTGGATGGACCATCCAGTATCGACCTATGCATTGGACAGAGCTGGGTTTGCCATTGTCCTACTAACTAACATCTGAGGTCTTGTGCCAAAAGTTAGAGAACTTTCCCACTGATCAGTCCATCATTAGCCTGACTTAGTGATATTCACTGCATGATAACCTTTGTACAAGCTTCCAGATACCACTGTCCCCGATATGACTTGCCCTACCAGACCTGAAAAAGGTATAGAGGAGCCTCGACTATCCGAAGGACACAGGACACAGACAGGGAGTATTTCGATTGGTTAATTGAACGCTGGATAACATAGTTTAGCCGAGCATCGGGACCTTGCGATCTTGTCGGATAATCCAATATTTGGATAATCGAATGCCAGATAATCCAGTTTTTTGTGTATGGTTGGAAGGGGATTTTCTGGGAATTTCAAGATTGACTCTGGACGCAGCAAAATCTCATGGCATTAAGTCAGACTTTGGCCAGGAAACCTCCTGTTGACAGCCCCCAACACCAAGTGGCTGATGGATCAGGAGTCCACCTTGTTGGACACAGTTGGAAGAAGCACAGAGATTGGCAATGTCCTATCCACCATCAAGGCATAGCTGCTAGTCTGGATCTACAGCAGTTGGCATTGGAACCAGCAAGAGGAGAAAAATCCACTTGACCTCTGCTTCACTAATCTACCTATCATAGATGCACTTGTCCATTGCAGTACTGGTAGGAGTGACAATAGCATAGTCCTTTTTATGGAGATAAAATCCAATCTTCACATTTAAGGGTTACCTCATCTTCTGAGAGATTTAGAACACATTTAACAATTCCCAACTGGGCATCCATAATATGCAGTGGGTGATTAACAGTAGGCGAATTCACTAATATTCTTTAGGAAAAGAAATATGCCGTTCTCGCTTCGCCTGGCTGACCTGCGATTCCAGATCCATAACACTGCGGTTAACTGTCTACTTCCCTCTGAAATATCTTCACAAGCCACTCAGCTGTATCATTTGCTACAAAGTGTTGTCAAAGAAATGAAACCCAACAGATCACCTAATATTGACCTAGGCACTGGAAACTGCAATAAAAAAAACACATTTGTTGACCCTGCAAAGTCATCCTCATTTAGATCTGGAGGTTAGTACCAAAATTGAGAGGTCAGAATAGTCGAGCAACAGCCTAATATTGTCTGTAAGGTACGATTCCATAAGTATGATTATGTCCTAGGCCTGACCATCCCTGGATATGTCCTACCGACAGGACAGAGCAGGCAAAGATGGCAGAACAATGGTTTACAATTAGGAGGGAGTGGCCCTGGGAGTATTGAACGTTGACTTCACATCCCGTGACATCTCATGGCTTTAGGTTAAACATGAACAAGGAAAATTCCTGATTACCTTGTACGGTCCTCCCTTGGCTGATGGATCAGTACTCCTCCATGTGGAACAACACTTGGAGGAAGCCCTAAGGATGGGAGATTTCAATGTCCACTATCAAGAGTAGTTTGGCAATAGCCCTACTGATTTGAGATGGTTGGGTCCTAAAGCACATAGCTGGTACATTAGGTTTGTGGCGGGTAGTGAGGGAACCAAAAAGCGGGACTTGACCTCATCCTTATCAATCTGGTTGCAAATGCATCTTCCATGTCAGTAACGGTAAGAGTGGCCACTGTTTAGTCCTTGTGGAGATGAAGTCCTACTTTCACATTTGAAAATACCCTCCATCATGTTGTGTGGCATGATCACTCTGCTAAAAAGGGCAGACTTTGAACAGATCTACTAACTCAAGACTGGGCATCCATGGATGTTGTGGGTCAGCAACAGCAGCAGAATCATACTTCCCAACAAAATCTGCATTTTCATTGCCATGCATATTCCCCACTCATCCTGATTCATTGAAAAGTGCAGGAGTATGCCTGGAGCAGCACCATGCAAATCTAAAAATGAGTAATCAACAGGGTGCAGCTACCAAACAGGACTATTTGTGTGCCAACTTAGCTCTGTTAAGATTAGGTCAGATTCCCTACAGTGTGGAAACAGGCCCTTCAGCCCAACAAGTCCACACCGACCCTCCCGAAGAGTAACCCACCCAGACCCATTTCCCTCTGACTAATGCACCTAACACTAGGGCAATTTAGCATGGCCAATTCACCCGACCTGCACTTCTTTGGATTCTGGGAGGAAACCGGAGTACCTGGAGGAAACCCACGCAGGCACTGGGAGAATGTGCAAACTCCACACAGACAGTCACCTGAGGCTGGAATTGAACCTGGGACCCTGGTGCTGTGAGGCAGCAGTGCTAACCACTGAGCCACTGTGCTGTCCAGAACTTCCACAACTGAGGGGTTAGATCGGAATTCTTTAGTCCTGCCACATCCAGTTGTGATGGATTTGGATAACTGACTGCAGGACAGGGCTCCACAATATCCCTGAAAATCACTGTAAAAGATACGACTAAAGCATTTGCAGCCATCTTCAGCCAAAAGTGCCAACAGGATTATCCATTTCTTCTTCCTCCTCTGGTAGTCCCCAGTACTACCAGTCTTCAGCTAATTCAATTCACTTCACATAATATCAAGAAATGGTAGGAGACACTGGGTACCGCAAAGGCTATGGGCCTTGAAAGCATTCTGGAAATAGTGCTGAAGACTTGTGTTCCAGAACTTGACACTCCCCTAGCCACGCTCGTTCAATACAGATAATTGCTCAGTTGGGAGAGTTTTAGACTGTAGATCTAAAGGTCCCAGATTCAATCCTGGATTTCAGCAAAAAGTGTTTCCTGACTGTGGGGTAGGAGCACAGTGGCCCAGTGGTTAGCAGTGCTGTCTCACAGTGCCAGGGACCTGAGTGACTCCAGCTTCTGGTAACTGTGTGGAGTTTGCACATTCTCCCTATGTCTGTGTGGATTTTCTCCGGGTGCTCAGGTTTCCTCCCATAATCCAAAGATGTGCAGGTTTGGTGCATTTGTCAAGGGTAAATATAGAGTAATAAGATAGGGGAATGACTCTGAGTGGGTTACTCTTTGGAGGGTTGGTGTGGATTTGTTGGGCCAAGTAGCCTGTATCCACACTGTAGAGATACAACACTGGCATGTTGTCTATCTGACAATGTGAAAAATTGTCCAGATATGTCCTCTACACAAAAATGAGGACAAATCCTGACTTGCCAGTTCACTCTTATTGATCATATATCACCAATAATGCTACTCAACAGCATCTGCTCAACAATAAATTGCCCAATGATACTCAGTTTGGTTATGCCAGACCATTCAACTCCTGACCTCATTACAGCGTTGGTTCAAACATGAACAAAAGAGCTAAATTTCGGAGGCACAATGCGAGTGACAGTCCTTGACATCAAAGTTGTGTTTGATCAAGTGTGGTATCAAGGAGCCCTAGCAAAACTGGAGTCAGGGGGCAACTCTCTGCTGGTTGGAGTCAACATAAGAGCATCTAACCATTGCCATTTGTCAAAACAGTGATGCCATTTACCATCACTGAAACTCCAAATATCAGTACACTGGAGGTTACCCCTGACTTGAAACTGAACTGGACTTGCTACAGAAACGCTGGCTACAAGAGTAGGTTAGAGGCTCGGAATCTTGCAGCAAGTAACTCACCTGACTCCCCAGTGCCTATCCACCATTTACAAGACACAAGTCAGGGGTATGATAGAATACTCCCCTCTTGGCTAGATGGGTGCAGCTCCAAAAATATCCAAGAAGCTTAACAACATCCAGGACAAATTAGCCCATCCACATTGGCACTACATTCATAAGCATCCACTCCATTTACCACTGATGCTCTATTGCTGCAGTGTGTACACTTTCCAAGATGTACTGCACAAATCCACCAAAAATCGTTAAACAGCATCTTCCAAATCAATTACCACTTCCACATGTGGGAACGCAACCACCTGCAGGTTCCCCTCTAGCCCACCCACCATTCTGACTTGGAAATAGATCACTGTCACTGGGTTATGTCATGGCCCAGCATTTCCTCCACCCCATCATTGCCGTCAAGACAGGGAACAATCTGGGCTCAATGAAGAGTGCAGGAGGACAAGCCAGAACAGAGAACTCCTACCTAAAATGAGATATTTATCTGGTGCGGCTACAGCACAGGACTACTTCCATGCTGCTTCTGTTTGGTATGCCATTAAGCTAAGCAATTCATTACTAAAGGATTGGTACAAAGGTCTTGGTTCTGCTTAAGGGCAACAAGGGATAGGCAATAAATGCTGCCCAGGTCAGATGGATGAATAAACAAAGGTACTGTCACTTCCAGCCATAAATAATGGTGACGAACCAAAAGCTCACTGGAGATGGAGGGGACAAGTTAAATTTGCATAAAAACTGCCAGGTTATAATTATCTCCGAGAGAACCTAACCATCTCCTGATGTTCAGTGGCATTACCGTTGTTGAATTCCCTACTAGCAAAGAGTTTGTCTTCACCAGAAACTGAACTCGGTGAACCAAATCAATGTTGTGCTATAAGAGCAAGTCAAGGACTAGGAATTCTGTGGCAAGTCTCTGGCCTCCTCTTTCCCCAGTGGTGGTTCACCATTTACAAGGCACAAGTTAGGAGCCCCATGGAGTACTCCAACCCACCTGACTGAATGCAACTCCAACAACACTCAGGAAGCTTGACAACATCCGGATAAAGAAGTCTACTTGATTAGCACCACATTCAGCACATTAACCATTATTCACCCCTTCCCATGTATTTGAGTTCTACTAGGGTTGGAGCAGCAGGTATATGAGAACGCCATTGTGTGTAAGATCCCCTTCAGGCTGCTCACTGCCCTGACTTGGAATTTTACTGCTGTTCATTCACATCAGTGTCAAAATGCTGGAACTCCTTTTCATCCGAACATTGAGTGTAACTGTGCCTCAAGACTGAGTGGTTCAAGAAGGCAACACACCCCCGGCACAGTTTTCAAGAATAATTACAAATGGACAATAAATACTGGCCAACCCATGAATAAATTTAACAAACACCGTCACTCACCTTGATCACTCGTAAGCTCATTTAATATTTTCACCCAGCAATATAATCAGCTACTTTGTGCCAAATTCCTGATATTGACCTCTCTGACAAACTGCTTCCTTTTGTTTCAAAGCACTCTGAGAAACCTCCTAGCCCACCTGTGGAAAATCCATGCTGCTGTCTTTATGTGTACAACTTTAAGGTTCCTGCAGTAATTTGGAGAATCTAGGAATACTTCTTCTGTATCATTTTCTCAGATATGATCTTTGGCTATTTATTCATTGGATGCAGATGTTACTCATTACCTGCTCATATACCTGCTGCCCCAACCCTTCTAATAGTAGAAGGCCTCATTTGTCGTCAACCCATTAACAAAGATGGTGGTGAGCAGCTGCCTTGAAGTGTTGCAGTCCATGGGAGGTTAACAATAACCGCAGTGCTTCCAAGAAGGGATTTCTCGGTTTTTCAATACAGCGGTAGTATTGGAATGGCGTTTATGCTCCAAAGCTAGATGGTTTGTGGCTTGGAGGGGAATTGGAATATTGTGGTGTTTTCATGTATGTGCTGCCCTTGCCAGTCTTGCTCACCATCTCCCAGACACGTTGTTCCTCCTGCATGTAGAACAGCCCTATCCTTTCAATATTGCAGATTGACGTTAATAAGTGCGAGCCTAGCAGAAACCTAGGCACACTACTGAGTCATCATGAAGTTTACTTTCTACCTGTGTCTTCTTGAGCAGTTCAAATTCATGCAGTTTCCTGATGCTTGGTGGTTGTTTTATCTAATCTATTTTCATTGCTCCTTGATAACAAACATCCAACTAATACTTTTGAAGTATTTGGGGTGAATCTTCTATATCCATGGTGCATCATTGGCCCAAATATGTGATGGTACTACACTAGTTACTTTGACATTAAATATGAACTCGCAGTGTTTTTGCCTTTGTTACTTAATCTTGAGCTGTAAATGAACTTTTCCTTCTCTCTGTCTCTCCAGGCATTGCTTTAGTTACTATCCAAGTGCAGGGCTTGCCGGTTCCATTTCAGGTAAACAATGCTACTGTTGAGGGATCTCACGGTTCCGCAGGGAAAACATCTGCACTCTCGAGCACCAGACCTCCTGGGACTGAAGTGGTAGGTTCTGGTGCAGCTGATGTCATGCAAGGGAAAGAACCCAAGTCCGAAGCTTCAGCAGATTCACTTGGTAAGAAATATTTCATGTACTTTGTGGTATGTTTTCTACAGAATGTTTTTAGAATGCCACTGTGTAACCCTGTGTAATCGTTTCAGGATTGCATTTTAGTTCTCGCTGCCCTTCAAAAGGAGAACAGAAATGTGACCTGGTGAAAGTACTAGACTCCAGACTGCTGTGTGTCAGGGAGTGTATTGCCCAACATTTCTGGGGAATTAAAAAGCAGTTTAAAAGTCTTACTGGGGGACTTGGCAGTAACAGATTGTGGCAAACACTGCTGTCCACCCCCACAAGTTTCTTCAGCACAGAAATGACATCTAAGGATTCATTGTTTATATGGATCATGAGAGATCCTAACCCCTCCTCCATCAATCATTTGAATCAGAATAGAGTTTGGCTTGGTACTTTGGATTTCAGTTAAGTTTTATAAATAATCATCCTAACATTTAAAATCAGTTTTGCTGATAATTTAAGGTCAGCATGATTAGGGTTAGATCAGTGCATGACAGATGTTTGACTGACATCATAAGAAATAGCAGTAAGCCATTCAGTATCTTGAGCCCACTCTACTATTCAGTGAGCTCATGGCTGGTCTGAATGTAGACTAACTCCCATACCTGCCTGCTCCAAGAATCTTTGACTCTTGTCAATCCAAACAATCTGTTTAGCTCAGCCTTGAATATATTCAATGACCCACATGCCACTTTTCACTGAGGAAGAGAATTCTGCACACAACTGACCCTCTGAAACAAGAAATTCCTCCTTGACTTTTAAACTGCGAGACTCCTGAATTTGAAACTGTGCCCCCTTGTTCTAGATTCCATCATGAAGGGAACATCCTCTCAGCACCTACCCTATCAAGTCCTCTCAGAAGCTTAAAAATTTCAATACGATCACACTAATTCTACTAAACTCCAAAAAATATAGACCCAGCTGAAGCTTTCCTCATAAGAGAAATTCCTCATTTCAGAAATCATCATCCAAATAATTTCTCTTGAACTGTTTCTACTGCAAGTATGTCCCTCCTTTAAATAAGGTGACTAAAACTGTACGTAGTGCTTAAAGTTGTGGTCTCACCGATGCCCTGTACAGTTTTGGCATTTTATATTTCATCATTGTTGCCGTGAAAGCCAATATTCCATTTGTCTTCCTGATTACTTGCTATGCATGCTAACTTTTTGTACAAGGTGGGCAAAGTTCCTCTATACATTTTTCAAGTAATTCTTGGTTTGTGATGTTATTGGAGAGGCTAACATTTTTTTGCCGGTGATTAACTGCCCTGGCGAAGGTAGTAGTGAGCTATTGTCTTAAACCTCTGCCAGCTTTGGAGTGTAGGTACACCCACAGAGCTGTTAAGAAAGGAGATCCAGGAGTTTGAACCAGCAACAGTGAAAGAATGACAATATGGTTCTAGGTCATGATGCACAGTTTGGAGGGAAGTTTGCAGATAGTGGTGTTCCCATGCATTTACTGTCCTTGTCCTCCTAGGTAATGTAGGTTTTTAAAATTCATTTTGGAGGATGTGGGTGTCACTGGCTGGATGATCATTTATTACCCATTCCCACTTGCCCTTGAGAAGTTGGTGGTGAGTTAGCTTCTTGAACCCCTGCAGTCTCCCTGCTGTGGGTGGGCCCACAATGCCATTTAGCAGGGGGGAGTTCCAGAATTTTGACCCAGCAACAGTGAAGGAACAGCGATCTATAGGATGGTGAGTGACTGAGAGGGGAACCTGAAGGGGTTATGTTCCCATATATCTGCTATGCTTGTCCTTCTAGATGAAAGTGGTAATCGGTTTGGAAGATGCTCTTTGGAGGGTCTTTGGTGAATTTCTGCAGTGCGTCTTGTAGATAGCAGCAGTGGTACTGAGCGTCGATGATGGAGGGAGTGGATGCATGTGAATGTGCCAGTCAAACGGGCTGCTTTATCTTGGATGGTGTCAAGCTTCTTGAGTGTTGTTGGTTACAAGTTTGGACAATCCTGTTGAGGAATCTTTGCTGATTAACTGCAAGCATCTTTTAAATTGTTCATATTCCTCTTATGCATCGTTGGTAGAGGAAGTGCATATTGGTGGATGCACTGCCAGGCAAATGGAGAGCATTCCTGGTTTGTGCAATATAATGGCTTGAGGAAGCAACAGGTGAGTTACTGTAGAATTTCCAGCTTCTGAGTGACTGACTGGTGTTTTAACCACAGGACTTATTTGGCAAGTCTGGTTCATTTTCTGGTTAGTGGCACCACAGAATGAAGTAGAGGTTTCAGGGATGGTGATCCTACTGAGTGTCGAGAGGTGATGGTTAAATTCTCTCATTGGAGATGTATATTGCCTGCCACTTGTATGATACAAATGGTACTTATGACTTTCGGCTCAAGTCTGGATGGTATTCTGGTCTTGCTGTATGTGGGCATGGATGCTGCAGTATCTGAGGAGGTGCCAATAGTGCTGAACATTGTGTAATTATGAGTGAACACCAGCACTCCTAACATTATGATGGAGGGAAGGTTATTGAGGAAGCAGCTGACGTGGTTTGGCCTTGGACATCACCCTAAGAAACTCCTTGGAGTGATGTCCTGGAGCTGAAAGATTGACCTCCACAACCTCCAGCATTTTCCTTTGTGACAGATAATAATTGGAGAGCTTTTGCCCGATCTCACTGATTTTGCTCAAGTTCCTGGATGCCACACTTGGTCAAATGCAGCCTTGATGTTAAGGTCAGTCAGTCACCTCTGGAGTTCAGCTCTGTTGTCCATGTTTAGGCAAAGACTGTAGTGAGATCAGGAACTGTGAGACCTTGACAGAACTCAAACTGAGTGAACAGATTATTGCTTTGTAATGGTTTCTTGATAGCCCCGTTGACAACAAGTTTTCTCATTTTTTGATGGTGGGGAATATCTTGATAAGGTAATAATTGACATGGGTGGAGTTGTCCTGCCTTCCTGCACAAGGGTACTTTTCCACATTGTCACATAAAGGCCAAGGTTGTAACTCTCTTGGAACAGGTTGGCTCAGAGCATGGTAGTTCTGGTGTACAAGTCTTCAGCACTGTTTCCAGGGTGCACACCCTTTGCAATATACTGTGCCTTCAGCCATTTGACATTGTATGGAGTGAAACAGATTGGTTGACAATTAGATTGGCATCTGTGATGCAGGGGATCTCTGGAAGAGGCTGAGATTAATGACCTGCTATGTACTCCTGGCTGAAGACTTGCAAATGCTTACCTTTATCTTTTACGTTGATATGTTGGGCTCCTCCATTGTTGAAAATTGGGATATTTGTGGAGCCATCTCCTCAAGTGAGTTGTATAATTATCCACCACTGTTCACGACTAGATGTTGCAGGATTGCAGAGCTTGAATCTGATCCATTGGTTGTGAAATCACATAGCCCTGTCTAAAGTCTGCTGCTTCCACAGTTTGGTGTGCACATAGTCCTGCTGTAGCTTCATCAAGTTTGGGTATACCAAAAAAGTGGAGTACATTGTTGCTCCTGGTATACCCTCCTAAGTTCTTTGAACCAGGGTTGATTTCCTAGCTTGAAAATAATAGTGAAATAGGAGATATGCTGGGTCATAAGAATGCAGATTGTGGTTGAGTACAGTTCTGCTGCTGATGGCCCATAATGTCTCTTGGATGCATAGTTTTGATTTGCTAGATCAGCTTGAAATTGATTTCATTTAGCAAGATGGTAATGCCACACAGTACACGGGTGGTTCTAACTGTGATGGTCTACCTGGTTAGATTAGATTAGATTAGACTTACAGTGTGGAAACAGGCCCTTCGGCCCAACAAGTCCACACCGACCCGCCGAAGCGAAACCCACCCATACCCCTACATTACCCCTTACCTAACACTATGGGCAATTTAGCATGGCCAATTCACCTGACCCGCACATCTTTGGACTGTGGGAGGAAACCGGAGCACCCGGAGGAAACCCACGCAGACACGGGGAGAACGTGCAAACTCCACACAGTCAGTCGCCTGAGTCGGGAATTGAACCCGGGTCTTCAGGCGCTGTGAGGCAGCAGTGCTAACCACTGTGCCACCGTGGTCTCCGCCAGGATTGTGCAAAGGTCAATCTTAACAGCACTGCCATAAATGGACACGACTGCACACTTGGATTTGTGGGACGCAGTCGAGTAGTTGTTTTCCAGTGGTTCCTTCACCAATTGCTGGAGACCCAGTGTACCAGCTATGTCCTTTAGGCTGTAGTCAGCTTACTAGAAAGTGACTATACTTGAGCTACTCATGGTGATTGACATTAAAGGTCCCCAAGCAGAGAATACAGTATTCTGTGCCCTTACCATCCTCCGAGAGCGCACTATTCAACATGCTGGAGAAATGATTGCAAAATCACTGCAGAGGACCATCATCAGCTGGAGATTTACTTGTCCATGTTTGACTCCTGCCATGAGCCATCATGGTGTCCAGAGTTAATATTGTGGACTGCTAGACCCACTGATTTCTGACCGAATACCACTCCACTCTGACACCTGATAAGTCTGTCCTGCTGATAACAACATAAGAAATAGAAGCAGGAGTAGGGAATTTGGCGCCTCAGGCCTGCTATGGGTTGAATTGCCCAAGCCTCAACTTCTGTTTTCATGCCAGCTCTTCAAAACTCTTTCAAAAATTTATAGATTGTAAATGGTTGAGGCTGAGCACTTACCCATGGCGTCCCATTAGTTACACTTTGTCGTCCTACAAAAGCCCGATTTTTCCTGACTGTTTCGTATTGGTTAGTACACCATCCATGTTAAATAGCACCCCACAAGGTGTAAGCTGTTATCTTTTGTAGATGTTTTTTATTTGGAACCTTTTCAAATGCCATTTGGAAATCCAAATACAATGATCTACTGTTTCTCTTTATCCACCTTACTTGTAATACCCCAAAGAACTCCCAGGAAACCTATCAAACGTGACTGGCCTTTCGCAAAACATCATCCCTGGTTGATATTATTATTATTGTTGTTATTATTTGTCATCATTTGAGGCAATTGGTTACTGTTGTAATGCTTTAGACTTTGATGGTTTGATTGGAATTAAGTGATAATACTGGGCAAGTAATTATTCTTGCAATTGTTCACATATTTCTTCTGTTATTATTCACTAAGATACTGAATAATGGCCAAAAATGTGAATATGAAGGTGACTCATTGTGGTTGATGATGCATACTTCACAGTAAATATTTAAAGGACAATGGTAGTTAGTAAAATATGTTCTTTTCCTATTCTGTGACTGACAACGTTGAAAGATTGGAATTACTAGAAAAGGTTTTGTTAGTGTAATTGAAGTGCACAAAAATGCGGCATGCACAGCACCAGTAAATTCAATGATGTGTTCATTCTTTTCTATCTTATTGCAGGTGATAAAAATTCCTCCTTCCTGATGCCAAGAATAGTGAATGTGACCTCTCTAGCAACTGGAGAATCTCCATCATTGAATATGCAAGGAATGAATGATTCGTTTGCAGAAGTGGATCCTCAAGCTCTTGACTTCAGCATGAAAGGGAGGAAACAAGGAGAACAAGTTTCCAGAGACAGTAAAAGAACATCTGACCTAAGTAACAGCTCAAACATTACTGGAGAGTTCACTGTACTTGGTGAAAGTGAGGTCATGCCATTTCTTATTGTATCACCAGAGGCTTCAAAGTCCGAACATCAACAACAAGCACAGCAGATTGCAGTTTCTCATGTAGTGGGTTCTGACAAAATCGATGGATTACCAAAGGCATTGGATCTGTCTTGTTTCCCTGATAAAGCTTCAGTGTCTTCCACAGAAAAGGCCTGGACTAGAGAGGAAACATCAACTGGGTCAGCACCAACAACTGAAATAATACTTGAAGACAAATTGGAGTTTCAGCTGATGAGCAGTCGGGTGCAGACATGCAACACTGGCAAAGCTATTGGACTGAGTGACAGGGATACAGAACTGTCATCACTGTTAAAAGCCAATGGCACAACGTCTAGTGAGATGGTGGATACTGATGGCTATGAGCCATTCACTTCACTTTTAAATGAGCTTGCATATTTAAACCAGCAGTTCTCTGATGATGAGGAAAATCCAAATGCGTCTTCAATGTCTGATCACCAGACATTGGGCTTTATTGAGAATGGAAATCGAGGAGACGATATTGATGAATTTTCATTGATCCACGGACCAATAAGATTGGTGGACATTGGTGCTAATGAAGCCACTGAACTGAAACAGACATCAGAGAGGGAAAGTGGTGGCTCAAGTAGCCCCCTTGTATTGCAGTTGGAAGGAGAGGAATTGAATGTTGAGCAGTTGCTTAGCAGCGAGATACCAGTGGATTCCCAAAATGAGTTGGACGATGGCACACTGGATTTCGAAAGCGATCATGCTTGTGGGGTAAACAGTTCAGTAACTGTTTCCCCTCCTCCACTTGTACATATGAAGGCAGTCTCACCTTCATCAAACACAGAGGTTCCAAGCAGTTTAGACTTGCTTTGGAGACCAATGCCTAAATTGGCACCCCTTGGCTTAATTAGGGTACCTGGAAAGGTTGAATCAGTAACAATGACAGATCATTCTTCAGATAATAACAGGCCTATGCCCGCACTAGCACGCATCTCATCTCCACAACACATTAGCACAGAGAGTCCTTGCAGTGTTTCAGAAGAACACTTCAACAATTCCTCTGTGAAAGAGTGATCAAACTGCTACTTCAAAATTACTCTCTCCTTGGCCACCTTTTGAGGATTCTCTTCTGAAAGCAAGTACACTTTCGGATCATCTCTCCAATGATTTTAAATATGAAATTGAAATAATTATTCTGAATGGAATTAAACTTTGGAGATTTGTGGCGATTGTGCTGGGATTGCTATTAAAAATAACCAATGAAGTGTATTAATAATCTGGTATTTCACCAGATAATGAATCTAATGTATAGTTTCTTCTACAATTCACCATGAATATTGTGGTGATCCCAGAACTGATTGCTGAAATTGAGTATTTTGCCATTTGGTTTTATGATGTAGAATCTTCGATTTAAAATCACTTTCTGGACTTTTTGTACAGTTTCTTAACTTGTCACCTTAAGCATAAAGATGCTGAGCATAACTTCCTGGGTGGGTATTAAACATCTTTTGTATGTAGCTTGTATAGTGTAGAGATTAAGCTTTGCTAGAGCAATCATTCATCTGGAGTACAAACTGACTTTGTTTCGGTGGTTTCGTAAATCTATTTTTCTGAATAGCTGAGGGAGTGTTGGTGTATTTCACATGCACCAGACCTTCCTTTTAGATTTCCTAGTATTTGAATGGAATCTATTGTGTTGATACAGATGAAAATTAATTGATTATGTTGAGTGCTAAAAGGTTGACAGACGAAATCTGATTTTTGATGTATCTTGAATAATGTGTAAATACTGTGCTACATATTTTTTTTAAAAAATTGTGAAATAGAAATTTCTTAAGTTTTTTTGGTTTTCTTTTGACAAGATCCCACTATTTTTTTAGAAAAGACTCTAACAAATCTGAATGGTATCTCTTGTGTATGTGGTTTAAAGGCATGTCTAACCTTGCAATTAAACTAGTTAAACCAGGTACTATATTTACCTTTGACAGACATTGTATGCATTGTAATGTTATGTATTGAAGATTGCAATGAAGGGAGTCACTTTCTTGTATTTCATTTGGATGTTGTTTGGGACTGGAAGACTGTACTTATCGAATTGACTCTGAAATGGAATCAGATTACTGAAGAATTTCATTCATTTTCTTGAATGTAGAGACTAAATGGTAGTCCCACTTCATTCTTTCTCCATCACCTGCTAAGATTCAATTATCAGACCTTTTCATTGATCAATAACAGCAGGTTCAGTTCTGTTCTACGCTGAAAGCGAAGCTTCACAAGATAGACATTTTCTCCTACTAACATTTATATGGGGAGAAAAAGTCTAACTTTTGAAAGTTTCGTGCAAGTTACGTACTTTTTCATCACATACTTCTCCTTTTGCAGAATTCTCACCTAATGCTTTCTATCTATGTTTAATGTCTTTGAAACAGCAAAATAAGATTTATGGGCTATAGTCACTAGGTGGCTCTGTGGAATAAGTTTCGTATGTTTGCCACTTCAGATCATCTTCCAAATAACAAGATGCACTGTAGCAGCTCAGAGGCTCCTTTGATGTATCACCCAAACGGAACACTGAAACCATCTTCTGTGCTTGTTATTACTCCAATCAGCAGAGAGTTTCCCCCATTTCCTAGTTTTGTTCAGTCTCCTTGATGCCAAGCTGTCAAATGTGACTTTGATGTCAAGGTCAATGGCTCTCACCTCACCCCCGAAATTAATTCTTTTCTCCATATTTGAAGCAAGGTTATAATGACAGCAGGAGCTGAATGCTCCTAAGCAGAAATCAAACTGAATGATAATGAGTAGGTTATTGCTGCGCAAATGCTGCTCGATAACACCATTGATGAACACTTCTATCACTTTACTGATGAACAAGAGTAGACTGATGAGGCAGCTGTTCAATGGGTTGAATTTGTACTGCTTTTTGTGTGCAGGACATAATCTGGGCAATTTTCTATGTTGTTGGGGTTGGTGCAAATTATAGACATATGGCACATGAAATGCACGTTGTATGTCCATGTTAGACTTGTATTTTTGTTTTTTTTGTTTCTTAATTTTAGTGAGGAAATACTGCTTAGCTATAATTATAAACCTCTCAGGATTGGATGACATTCTCACTTCTCTCCCACATCAGAATGACAAAACAGAAATTGTGTATCTTTGCTTGATGCTGTCTCTTTCCATTTGCTGTATAGATAATAGGATTGTACTGCAGGGACAGTAGAGAATGGCAGAAAAGGGTAAGGGCATACTGGGAAGCAGATTATAAGATGTTCCTGGTATGGGAATGCGATAGAGCCTGATAGTGTGGAAATTGATTGTGAGCCATATAGCGAAGATGACCATCTACAGAGAATAGTAGCAATAGGCAGTAAGAAGGAGGCAGTGGCATGGCATGGAGGAGGGAGTAGTGAGTGATAGTGCCTTTTGAGCCACTATCACCAATACGTCCAATATCAGTCAGGTCAGAAGGGGACTTTGGACTAAATCAAGATGGAATAAGAGAAGCACTAAGATCGGAAGAGGAAAGAAAGAAAATGAAAAGTTGGCACAACAAATGAGGATACAATGGAGGCTAATAGAATGTACACAAACACGTAATAAATGTTATGCAAGTGCTACTAATTCTATATTGAAGCCTTGTATCTTTTCCACATACATTGTTTAGTCTTTCTATCTACATACGCAACTGAAGTCATGTTGCTTTCATTGTGTGTTTTATTGATTGGTTGCAAGTTAGCCGCCAGTAAATCCAAACCGAAGCAAGCAGTATACCCAGCAAAGCAAGTTCAGAAAACTACTAAGGATTGACGAAACTGTCATCAATGACCAGTCTAGAGAATCAGCCAACATAAGACCATCGATCACAAGCTATAGTAGCAGAATTAGGCTATTTGATTCAATGGGTCTACTCTGCAACTTGATCATAGAACATGGAATCCCTACAGTACAGAAGAGGCCATTTGGCCTTTCAAATCTGCACTGACTGTCCAAACAGCATCCCACCCAAACACCCACCTTACTCCCTATAATCCTGCACTAGCAACAGTTAATTCACCCAGCCAGCGCATCCTTTAACAAAACTTAAATAGACAAATTAATTCATGCTTATCAACCTCAAAATGGAATGGCAAGGTGGCTCTGTGGTTAGCACTGGTGCTTCACAGTGCCAGGGACCTGGGTTAGATTCCTCTGGTAACCAGGTAGAAGTGGGTGCTCGAGATCAGTGAAGATTAGAATGGTGCTGGAAAAGCACAGCAGATCAGGCAGCATACAAGGAGCAGGAACATCGGCGTTTCGGGCCAAAGCCCTGATGAAGGGCTTTTGCCCGAACCTTCGATTTTCCTTCTCGGATGCTGCCTGACCTGCTGTGCTTTCCCAGCACCACTCTAATCTTGACTTTCTCTGGTAACTGTCTATTTGAAGTTTGCACATTTCCCCCTGTGTCTGAAGTTTCTTCCAGGTGCTCAGTTTCCTTTCCCAGTCCAAAGATGTGTAGGTTAACTGAATTAGCCATAAATGCCCCTTGTGTCGACTGAATAGCAGACTTGGTGGGTTAGCCATGAGAAATGCTGGATTCCAGGGGCAGGTCTGGGTGGGATGCACTTCAGAATGTTAGCATAAACTGGATGGGCCAAATGCTTCCACACTAGGGATTCTATGATTCTACATGCAAGTTCCTTCATCATCAGGGTTGTGAAACTGACTCAGTCTAGAAGACAAGGTTAGATACTCCACTAAACAAATCTGTTGCACCGCAATCAAGCTACATTTTCAGGAAATGATCACTGAAGTCAGAAAATTGCTGAGTTGTAAAAACAGGACGGTCTGCTAATTAATCAGCAGGTGTGATGAACGTGCAGTAATGAGAGTAACCTTATTGTTTTAATTTTTCCTGGGAATTTATTCTCACCCTTAAATCCAATTTCACTGTCAAAACTGGCAGTGACACGCGTCAAATGGCAGTTACTTCTGCCTGAATGAATGATATCTCAACACAAGCAATTTTGTATTGAACCATAGACGTTTTGTAGCCCAAAAAAATTTGATTCATTATGCAAGATTCATGCAAAAGTGGTTCCACTGCCCTTCTCTCTCTCTCTAGCCTCGCTCATCGTCTACTTTAATTGCTTATTCTCTTTTTTAAGATATACAGTACAATAGACTCTACATAACTACCACCTAAAATCTAGTATTACTTGGAAAGAAATATCTCCTAAATTCTCATCGCTGTTCGTGACATTTTCAGTTGTTGACCCCTTTGATGTTGTAGCACCAACTGGAGGATAATCTTTCCATCTTTATTCCGTGTGAAGTTTCTAGGTGGTTTCAGACAGATCTGTTGGGGCATTTAATGAAAATGGATTTTTTTCTTTTCTGGATTGTGAAACAAACGCAGCTTTCCTTATCCTAAACCAACTTCATCTTTGGCTTGAAAGGTGTATTATCCTCCTATAAGAGTCTAATCTGAGGATTCCATCAGTAGTGATTGCAGTTGTTATTTTGAAAGCACAAACAGTATGACATTAACCTGAGAGGGCAGTTCTGTATGAAAAATGTAATTGAACAGGGTGCTATCAATATATCAAAAAAGGTGTAGGGGAATATGACAGCTTATGGTATTCAGTCTTGGAACTCCTTATACTTACTGCCTGCACCACAAATCTAGTTACAGCCTTTGACACATTTAAGCTTTTGCAGTGGATAGATTTTCAAAGAATGTATTAGTTCCTCATCTTTGGTTTTGAAAAATGATAATTATGGTAGATTGTGTGCTGACTAAAATGGTATATGAACTTCATTGTCAGCGCATGAGGGCCGTTTCCCCCCAGAGACGAGTGATTTAAATGAAACAGCACTTTCCTTCAGCAGCTATTCACAACAGGCAGTGTATTGACTGGACTCACTAAATCCAAAACACAGGAGAAGGTTTAATTCTGCAGTACCTATGCGTGCTCTCCCCAGCCTCCTCCTAATGACTAGGCCTGCCAAACTGAGCTGGTTAAGAGCTGGCCAGTAAGATTCTTGCAAATCACAGACTGCTATATGGAAATAGTGCCTTACTTTCAGATAGTAAGCTGGCAGCTTCTGGGCCTGAAAAATTGGTGTTGGAGGCCTTGTTTTCAGGGATGGTAGGTCTTTTGGTGTTTCTTGATGTGGATAGGGCCCAGGGTTAGAAGCAAGGACATGGGTGGAGCTTTGACCAGTCACCACTTTGCCCCCTATCCTTACGTCCGCATTGGAGTAAAAGGAGGCCTGACCCACCAACCCAATGGGTTGGTCACTGTTGTTCATCTGCAACTGGGCTAGTGGTGAGTTGAGGCCTTTTAAGAGGAATTATTTGTCCACCTAACCACTTAAATTCCTAGGAAGTTGAGAGGGTCTCCAATGGACCATCTTGCCCAGCACTTAAATGCTGAGGTGTTGAGAAGAGAGTGATTGTATTTCTGGGGCCAATTATTTGCCCTTCATGCCACTCCCAGAGATGGGAAAATTCCACAATACTGTCTCCTGTTAGATGTGGCTTCACAATTGGACAACATTTTCAAGACAATCCAGAATGTGTTCAGTTACATCAGCAATCAATTTAAAGTTGTCAATTATGTTCGCAATGTGATTCAGTTACACTTGCTATAAGTTACTTATTGGTACGCAGCGATTCATTCTGTACAGGTAAAAGAAACATGCATGCACTGTGCCTCTTTGAATTAAACAGGTGTAGAGGAACAATAGTACCTTAACCAATTTATTTTAATTTGCTATTCCGTCAACATCCTTTTCTCGAGCAATATAAGTTGTTGCTCTCTTACAAATGTATTCTTGCATCTATTCTGATGAGTACTTGAGAAAAAACTTTTGACAACGTCTTCTTTTCTCCCCCCAGCAATACTCCAGTTCTGTACTCCCAAGTGACCGGATGCTGCATTTGACAAAACATTTTCCGTTGTTCAAAAGCTGGCCTAAACCTGCTTTTGTTTCTTTTCCTTGCTGTTTGTTCTGGTATGACTGGAAAGTGGGCACCTTGCTTTACCTCTTTAATACCCTGTGTATTTATGCTCATCTGCTTTTCAACCTGAAACATTAACTGTCATTTTTCTCCCATTGATTAATTTCAGCATTTTCTGTTTTTATTTCCTGCACCTGTAGTGTTTTGCTTATGTACCTACACTCGCTCTGTTGTCAGCTCATTTAGCTGATATCCAGTCCCAGATAGCTGCAGTCTGATTCCCTGTCACAAGCACATGGGCTTGTACTCTGGGAGCCTGGTAATGTCATGCTTCATTGCACATCACCAGGTCTAACATTGCCTGATCCCCATTGGGTTCGCAATGAATTGTTCTAGGAAAATGACCTAAATACTCTGAATTCTGCCTTAGGTTTCCTCTGCCATTCTGACTCTCCTAATGTATGTGAAGATTAAAGTCAGTCATGATTACTATATTGACTTTGTTTGTATGCCCTCATAATCTGATTTATTCTTTATCCTATCATGTAGTTACTGGCACTTTGCCTCCACAAGGACTGTGATGAGGCTAAGTGTATTTTCCCCTCCAGCTGGAGCTATCACTACTTGCCATAGACCCATTTTAGCAGTTGTATCCTTTAGGAAATGATGTCCATCAAAATGTTTGCAGTTGGAATGTAAGGTGGGAAAATGAGGTTATGCACTTTGGAAAGAACAAAAGGTGAATGTTAGCTAAATGGAGAAAGATTGCAGAAAACGAAAGAACAGACTGACCTGGGAGTCCTCATCCATAAATCATAGAAAGCTAGTTTCCAAGGTCCTCAGGCAGTAGGGAAGGGAAATGGAATGTTGGCCTTTATTTCAAAAGGAACGTAGTACAAAATTAGGGCAGATTTGTTAAAAATGGTCAGACCGGTGCTGGAAAACTGAATAGTTCTAGTCCAAGGGAAGATTCCAAAAACAGCAGATCATAACTAAACTTTGTAGTCCTGTCACATCCAGTCATGAATGGTGGTGTCAGAAAGTGTGGTGCTGGAAAGCACTGGTCAAGCAGCATCCTTGGAGTAGGAGAGTCAATGTTTCAAGCATAAGCTCTTTATCAGGAATGTGGGGCAGTCCAAGGGCATTGAGAGATCAATGAGAGGGGGCTGGGAATGTAATAGGTTGTTGAAGGTGGGGGTGATGCTGATAGGGTGGTGTGGACAGGTGAGAAAGAAGATGGACAGGTTGGATAGTTAGAGTGTGGTGCTGAGTTGGAGGTTTCGGTCTGATATCGAGCATCTGCATTCCTCACTTTCTCCTAGATGAATGGTGGTGGACAATCAAACACTTCACTGGAGGAGGTGGCTCCACAAACATTCCTATCGTCAAAAATGGAAGAGCCCAGCTTGCCGGTGCAAAGTTCAGACTGAAGCATTCACGGCAATCTTCAAGTGGTGAGTGGATGATCCATCATGATGCCCTCTGGACGTCTCTAGTATCACAGATGCCAGTATTCAGCCAATTTGATTCACTCCATGTGATAACAAGAAATGGTTGAAGGCATTGGATAACTCAAAGCTATGAACCCTGCCAACATTCCCGCACTAATACTTGACTTCAGAAATTGCTACACCCAAACTGTTGTAGTACAGCTACAGCAGTGACATCTATGACTGGAAAATTGACCAAATTTGTCTTGTGTATCCTAAGTCGACTATCAATTTTTGTCAGGTGATGGAAAGTGTCATCAACAGTGCTATCAAGCAGCATCTGCTCAGCAATAATCTGCTCAATGATGCACAGTTTAGGGTTTGCCAAGGCCACTTAGCTCCTGAACTCATTACGGCCTTGGTTCAAACATGGTCAAAAGAGCTGAATTGCAGAGGGGAGGTGAGAGTGACAGCTCTTGACATCAAGGCCATATTCAACAGTGTGTGGCATCAAGGAGCCTGAGCAATAGTGGAAGCAGGGGGCAAACTCTCCATTGGTTGGACATAGGGATGGGTACAAGTCCAACAACAAGAATAAGCTTGTCACATTCCAGGACAAAGCAGCCCACTTAATGGAAGCCATAACCATTCCCTCCACCACCAATGTTCAGTAGCAGCAGAATATACCATCTACGAGATGCACTGCAGAATTTCCCAAGGCTCCTTAAATAGTACTTTATAACCATGACTACTGTAATCTAGAAAGACAAGGGCAGCAGATACATGGGAATGCCATCACTAAGTTCCTCTCCAAGTCTCTAACCACTCTGACTTGGAAATCCTTTACTTTTGCTGGGTCAAAATCCGAGAATTACCTGCCTAATGGTAATCTGGATCCAGCTACAGCAAGCGGACTGGTGTCATAGAGTCGAAATCATACAAAATGGAAACAGACTGTCCATGCTCACCAGATTTCCCCAACTAAAATAGTCTCGCTTTCCTGTGTTTGGCGCATATCTAATTAAATCTTTCCTACTCATATACCTGTTGAAATGTCCTTTAAATGTTGTAACTATACCTGCATCCACCATTTCCCCTGGAAGTTCATTTCACATACAAATCATCCCTGTGTGGGAATTGGTGGTTCGAGAAGGCAGCTTCCCAGCATGTCCTCAAGGTCTGAGTAATAAATGCTAGCCAAGCCAACGATGCCCACACTCTTGAGTGAATTGAAGAAAATACGGCTCCTTAACCACTGATTTTATTCCCCCCTCATGTCACTGTCTCAGACAGTTGGCATATTCCTATTTCACTCCCAAGTTGAGCTTCTGCTTTTATATCCTCTCCATCACACAGGCGACCTACTTCCACTACTATAACATGGTCACTCTTGTCCCTTTGACTGACCTTATTTCATACTTCTGTCACCTCTTGACTGTCTTGACGTCATCTTAACAGGCTTCTCACCTCCCATAAATTTCAGCTCATCCAAAACTCTGCTCCATCCAATTGTGAACAAGTTCTACTTCCCTTCCTGATCTACAGTGGATCTAAGTTCACCCTTACCTCCAGTTTATAATTTTTCATTGTGTTTACATGCTTGAATGGCATTATCAATCATTGTTTGCTTAGTGAAATTGAGAATTAATGTGTAATTTCAACATTGACCTCATGCAATTCCTCCACACGTTTTATCCCAGCGCTGAAGGCTGTTTTCATCCCAATGATCTCTGGCATTTCTTCCCTAAGTCTTGATCTTTCTTTCCTCTTATAAAGATAGGTATGAAAAGCCTACCACTTAACCTAATGTTTAGTCACCACTTTTTTTTGTTTGCAGCTTTATGAATTTGTTTTTTGTCCAATTATCCTTCTGTGTTATGGAATGAGTTGTGTGGTAGAGTGGTTATGTTTCTGCACTGGTAATCCAGAAGCATTTATTGACCTCGGGTCTTGAGTTAATATAGCATAGCAGTCACGGAATTTAATTAAGCAAATTGAATTAAGAATTTTAATCAAGTAATGCTGAAACAAAAAGCTAATCACTAACAGTGCCCATGAAACTAACAGATTGTCATTTTTAAAAAACTGATTTATTAATATCATTAAGGGAAAGAAACCTGACTTCCTATCTGCTTTGACCTAAGTTGACTCTTGAGCCACAGCACTGTTTGATTCTTAACTGTCATTTCAAATCACCTAAAATGACACCCTGTTGTGCCAAAACACCAAAACCAGGAATCAGCCTGGGGATTTTGCAGCTTTACCTGAGGCATTGGACTCTGACAGGACACAGCATCACATCTTTACAGGGTATGTCTAAATTGGACAGATTCAGGGCAAATCTAGTCACTCAACACTGAGCATCCATATGGACCAAATGGCTTCATAATTGTGTTCCATCAGTCTCTGTAACCTCATAGGTTGGAGTTCGTCTCAGTAGAACAGTCATCAAATCAGGTAATCGTTCAGCAAGCAATTTGAAGACCTATGCCAACTTGGTGAAGCTACAACACAGCACTGCATCCATGCTAAAAGTGGCAGGAAGATGCTGTACATAATGCTAAATAGCCCACAGCCAAAGGATCAGTTCAGTTGAGAGCTGCAACCTAGAGAGATGAATGATAGTGGACAATTCAACAATCAATCAGAGGAGGAGGCCCATGTAAGCCTGTCTATCCCAAATGAGGGTAAAGTCCAGTATGAGGGCATGGCAGAAAAGGCTACAACAGAAGCAATTAATTTCAAGCAAGTGCAAGTGGAGCAATTCATCTCTGCCTCCTTCTGAAAGGCCCACTATGGCAGATGCTATTTCAGATGGCTGAACACACTGGTATCACAAAGGCAGCTGGTGCCACACTGAAATTGACCATGACAACCCTCTTGAAAACACTAGCCGCATCTCTAGCCAAACTGTTCCAGCAACTCTAACGTCTAACTGACAAAATTGTCTGGCTATATCCTGGAAAAAGCAAGACATATCCAATCCGGTAAATTACTGCCCCATCAGCATACTCGTACTCATCAGAAAAGTACTGAAGAACATCATATCTGTTCTGTTAATAATATGGTCATCTGTTCTGATAACAATTTTGTTATCAAGCAGCTCCTACTCATCACCAGCTTACCAAGTGGTTTGGGTTCCACCAGATCCATTTTGCTCCTGATCTCAGTTTTCATCTGAATACCAATAAGAAAGAAATCTGGAGACGAGAAGAGAATGATTGTTTGTCCTTGATATCAGACATCATTGACTTGAGTATGGAATTGGAGATCTTAGTAAGACTGAATCAGGGGAGCAAGCTATCTGCTGGTTGAGGCTACAAAGGTGGAAAGATAGTTTAGGTTGTTGGAGATTGATCACCTCAGTTTGAGGACATCTCTGCAGGAGTTCCTCAGGGTTGCGTTCTGGGCGTAACTATCTTCGGCTAATTTATCAATAACCGCCCCTTCGTCATAGGGTCAAAAGCAGGGATGTTTACTGATGATTGCACAGTATCCAGTTCCATTCACAACTCATCAGAAATAACTTCCACTCATCTGGGTAACAAGCTTGACACCGTATGGAGCTAACCAACCTTCATGGTTGACACCCCAGCCATCTTCTGCCTGCCATGAGTTCAAGATGATCACTGATCATGACCTATCTGGGAGCAATAGCAGATGGACAACAAGTGCTGGCCTTGCTGGTGGTGCCTTCATTCCATGAACAAATTTTCAAATGTAAATGCACGTCATTTTGTCTTAGACCAGGCCATTAGACCATTCAGCCCCATAAACCTGATCTACCAGTTGATTAAATCATGACTGATCCATACCCCAAATTCACTTGCTACATTCTGAACCATGCCCTTGATAGTCTTACTTAAAGCAAACCTGCTGATCTTGGTCTTGAAATATTGAATTGCATCCACAGCCATTTGGAGGAGAGAGTTTCAAATTTAAATTACTCTTTGTGTGGGTAAAGTTCCTCTGAGACCCCTCCTAAATAGCCCAGCTCTCACTTTAAGATTGGGCCCACACCCATATGATTCTGGGTTTCCCCACTAGATGAAATCTCTTCTGTGTCTACACTTATCAAATTTGTTTATTATTCAGGATGATTAGATTATCTCCATTTTCTAACACAAAGCACACAACATATCCCCCCCGCCCCCTTCCTCATAGTACAAGCCTATATGTCATTTTGATTAGTTTACACTGTATTCTCTCCAAGTCTGGCATAGATAATGCACATCTGAAACATGTGTTGCAAAGTAAATGGTAAGAACAAAAGGCTGCAGCCCTCTGCCTGTGCACCAAGGGGTTAATTTAACATGCAAATGCTTGATGTTTTATTAAAGTTAAATTCAAGAAGTTTGACAACTTGATGGTTACATTCTTGTGTAACCCTGCATTAGAGAAAAATTGCGCTTTAGAAATAGCGTTTAAAGTACTATCGATGTAATTGCATCACAGCCAACACACATTTAAAAAGTTTGTGCTTTAGAAGCAGTGTCCCCAATTTGCCAATTGTGTTACAGCGAACTCACATTAATGCAATGTTTAATGACAGAATGACCCAAATGATGTATCATAATGTCAACATCAAGATTGCATTAAAGGCGGTTGTTAAAAATACACATATTTACATCCAGTTGAACTCAATCCTCGAGATGTCTCCTTTCTTCATCCTTTGACTTATGGCAATTATTTCACCCTATTTATAGTGTTTCAAGTTTGCTATTTCATTGCCTCTTTCAGTCTATGATAAGTTAGAATATCAGTCGTATCAAAATGTTTCATAGCTCGCTAAATGTTTGTTGTAGAAAGCATTGCTGTTTGGATTAGTAAAGTTTAAAAAAAAGAGAACGGAGTCTCCAGTTAGTGTGATAAAGCAAATCTAAATGTAAATAGTGTGTGCTCTGGCCCAGAAACAGGCTGTGCACCTCCTTGGTTTCCAGACGTGTTTCCAACCACTCTTTCATTTTTTTTTTAAAAGTGCAAAATGGAATATAAACTGGTTTCCTTTCTATTTCTCTATTTTGATTCTGAACATAACCTTCCCTTTATCTCAAGAGGATTGGAATTCAAAAAGCCAACTTTCTATTAGTCTTTTCAATTAGAAAGAAAGGCTATGAGATGTCCCAGTGCACTTTACTTCAGAAATATTTTATTTATAGGCATTGTTATAATGTAGATAATTACAGGAGGTGATGGGCCTATGGCAAGATCTTTTTGCAGAGAAGTCTACAAGGTATATATCAACTAGAAGATCTGAAATTCTTCTCCATCTATACATACAGAACAGAGCGCCCAAATGTATAGACCTCAGGAGCATCAA
Organism: Hemiscyllium ocellatum; assembly: GCF_020745735.1. Lineage (NCBI taxonomy): Eukaryota > Metazoa > Chordata > Chondrichthyes > Orectolobiformes > Hemiscylliidae > Hemiscyllium > Hemiscyllium ocellatum. Next base: position 32,665,333 of record NC_083408.1, on the reverse strand, counting down.
TTATATACTGTCACAGAAGCCTGGCTGTTGATCTGACTTTATCCATGCAAATAATTGAGTTTCTGGTCTTTTGCATATCTTGATGGTTTTCTGGAGATATTGCTGTGATAGAATTCTGGTTGGTTTAAGAATCATTTTTAGAGTGCACTAGGCCATTCACCATTGGCCCAGTGCCAACATCCTTGTCAGAGCCCACACAGAATTGTTGCAAAGTGTGGGTAGCCAGTATAATGTATCTCCTTCAACCTAGAATCCTGTGACTTTTCCTTTGGAATTAACTTTGATTGACGTTCAACCTACTTCATGCCAGAGTTCAATCTCCAACAAAATCTTACACAGTGTTGTAGTGAGGAGATGCAACAGGAAATGAGACTACATGACCTATCACTAGTGTAGAACCATCTAGACTAGAGTGGGGCTGGAAAAGCACTGCAGGTCAGGCAGCATCCGAGGAGCAGGAAAATCGACGTTTCGGGCAAAAGCCCTGGTTTCCAGCATCTGCAGTCCTTGTTTTTACCTTGTAGAACTATCTAATTAGTCCCCAAACTCTTTCCTCATAGCTCTGTAATGTTTTTCCTTCGGTTCCCTTTTGACTTTTACTGTTTGAGTCTGCCTCCACAACTCTTTAAGTCAACCTCCTCCCTGTCAACATGTGTCTATCAATCAACAAGTCAGTCAGATAGAAGAGATTGGAGATATACTACAAGGTATGCAACAGGGTATAGGAATTTACCAATCAGCAGCAGATGCAGGCATTTTGGTTTCACTCCTGTGTTCGATGACAGTATGACTAATTACTTCATTTTCTTGCCTTCCCCTCAATAATCTTTCATCCCTTTGCTTATTAAGAATCTATCCACTTCTACTTTCAAAATATTCAAAGTCCCTGAGCCCATCGCTTTGTAAGAAAGAATCCCAAAGACTCACCAAAGTCTGAGAAAATACTTCTCCTCATCTCTGTCTGAAATGTCAGTAATGTGCCCCAGGGAAGGAAATTTACCATGCTCAACTGACCTGACCTACACCTGACTCTAGACCCACAGCAATGTGGCTCTCTGAAATAGCCACTCTGTTGTATCAATTGCTACAAAGTCTCAAATAAATGAAACCGGATGGACCACATGACATCAACTTAAACATCGGAAAAGTCAATGGTAGAAACAGCCCTGTTGGTCCTGCAAAGTCCTCCTTACAATATCAGGGGGCATGTAGCAAAATTGGGAGAGCTGACTCATAGACTAGTCAAGCAACAAGCTGACATTGTCTTTACTGTTTAACTCCATGAGAATGACTATACATAGATTCCATCATCACCATACCTGGATATGTCCTGTCTCAAAAGCAGGACATGCTCAGCAGAGGTGATGGTACAATGATGAACAGTGGGAGGATGTTGCCCTGGGAGTCCTCAGCATTTAGTCTGGACCCCATGAAATCTATGGCTTTAGGCTAAACATAGGTGAGGAAATCACCTGGTTATGATGTACCATCCTCCCTTGGCTGCTGAATCAGTACTGAGACTGTGTTGCTGGAAAAGCACTGCAGATCAGGCAGCATCCGAGGAGCAGGAAAATTGATGTTTTGGGCATAAGCCCTTCATCAGGAATCAGTCAATATCAAACACCCACAAAGCACAAGCTAGGAGTGTGATAGAAAGTTCTCTATTTGTCTGGCTGGGTTTAGCTCCAACTATGCTAAAGAGATTTGACACTACACTGGACAAAGTGACCCAACTTGACTGTCACCACATCAACAAACACCGAGTCATTCCATGACCGATGCTCAGTAGCAGCAGTGTGTACCATCTACAAGATGGACTGCAGAAACTCACCAAAGATCCTCAGACACCACTTTCCAAACCTATGACCACTTTCATCTAGGAGGACAAGGGCAGCAGATAAATGAGAACACCACCATCTACAGTTTCCTCTCTAAGCCAATCACCATCCTTCACTGTCATTGGATCAAAATCCTGGAATGCCCAGTGGGCCTACATGGACTGCAGTAGTTCAAGAAAGTAGCTCACCACCATGTTCTCAAGGGTAACTAGGGACAGGCAATAAATGCTGACCCACCCAGTGACACCCATGTCCCACAAGTGAATAAAAAAAATTGACTTTTTTTAAAATAGGGGCCCTTTGTTCTAGATTCTCACACAAAAGGTATCATTCTCTCCACACAGCCAACTGTGAAACTGTCTCAGCCACTTACACACCAGACATCTGGCCTCAACTCCCTCCCCTACATATCTGCAAACCCAAGTGGATCACTAGTCTAGAACTGAATTCAAATTCCATCATCTGCTACAGCAGGATTTGAACCCAGAGGATTTCCTGGATTGCTGGTCCAGTGATAATACCTTTAAACCATTGCCTCTCCCTTTCTGTCTCCCAAAGAATAGGCAAAACCTGAACAAAACATGATTAACTTACTGGCACTGTTCCAATTTTAAAATAAAACCAGTGTTTTGCTGTATGTGTACTGTTTGATCACTTGCGCTCATGGGTGAGCTTCACAAAGTGCAGAGAATAAGCCACAAGTTTCGCATGGACTCTGCCCTGGGTGTGCCCAGTTTTCCACATGTGTCTAATGTATTGAATAGCATATTAGGAGCACTTCCCCAGTCATGTGCACTGTTCCCTCTGTCAATGGGGTATTGTGATCAAACCAGGTGGAGATCTTGTAAATACATTGCTATTGTTCCCACGACAGTTTTATACTTTCTGCATTTCCACTCACTCGTTTAAGACTGTGCTGAATACATATAGAGAAAGCTAGTGATTGCCTATGAAGGTACGCTCAACAGCCCCAGTTTAAAGCAGAGGGTGAGACGGTGAAACATCTAAAGGTAATTTAGTCATTAGATATTCAGGTCAGGAGGGTTCAGGACCTGCTGCAAGGAAATGGGAGGGGAGATTTTGTTTGAAGACACTTTGTTCAGTGCCTTGAGGAAGCAGGTACTGTGGAGGCTTGCCTGACACTGCAGCCATGCCCTCAATGATTTAATCAACTAACAGTTTACAAGAGAAACCCAAGTCTCTCGATCTTAAGGGGGCCAGGCAGAGGATATAGCTGGAGAGCAGCTGACCCCAGAATCCCTTCGCCTTCCCGCCACACAATTGTTTCCAAGGGACGCGGGGTTTGAAGGAAGGTGACAGGGAAACACACACAGGCAACACGACTCATGCCTTGGTGAGGAATGCTGGCCAGTAGGTACTTCAGCCCTTCCCTTTAGAACATTTCTACCTTTGAATGTTCTCAAACCTTTGAGATGGGAATTTGATTTCTGTGTCTTGCTGAGTGATTGTTGTCCTTCAGCCAAAGGTGTGCACTGCAAGGTATCACAAATAGAATCATCGGGTCATACAGAATGGAGACAGACCCACCGGTCCAACTCAGCCATGGTGATCGGGTTTCCTAAACCGAAGTGGTCCCATTTGCCTGCATTTGGCACGTATCCCTCTAAACCGTGTCCAAATGTCTTTTAAATGTTACCATTGTACTTGCCTCGACCACTTCCCCTGGCGGCTCATTCTCTGATCATTTCCCATTGCTCAGTCCAGTGGTGTCTCTTGGCGAGATTACCAAATTATCGGCACTGATGTGGAAAATGGGTTTGTAGCCAGCCCTGTTACCCTGGCCAACTTGAAATGGTTTAAGACGAAGTCAATCAATTTCTTGTTAGTTTTCTGAATGAGAAAGAGTCTGGATCTGACTTTCCTCATATGGATAGCTTTTGAGGGAAGTAAAAAATCTTGCCCTTGCATTCCATTGGCCCCAATATAAATTTGATCCCAAAGCCCATTGAACACCATACAAATGCAGCAATCACCCAATGCTCAATCAAATAGAAATGATCGATTAGAAAGTTTGTCGTATCGAGAATATGCTTTGTTTGGAACAGCAGATTAATGAAGCAGTAGACATTTGCAACCTTATTACATTCAACTGAATAAAGTTAAGAAAATGTAGAGCTTGCATTTAAATAGCCTCTAAGGTTATTCCAAAACACTTCACAACTAAGAAAATATGGTTGAACTGTTGTCACTATTGGGGAACATAGCAGCTGACATGCACACAACAAGAGAGGAAGTGAGGACTATAGATGCTGGAGATCAGAGTGGAAAAGTGTGTTGCTGGAAAAGCACAGCAGGTCAGGCAGTGTTCAAAGAGCAGGAGTTAACATTTCGTGCATAAGCCTTTCATCAGGAATGCCAAGACCCCACAAATAGGAATTTGATTGTGATCAGATAATCCTTTTTCAGTTGGAGTGCATGTTCATAGCTCCTTGAAAGTGGAGTCGCAGGTAGATAGGAGAGTGAAGAAGTTATTTGGTATGCTTTCCTTTATTGGTTAGAGTATTGAGTACAGGAATTGGGAGGTCATGTTGCAGCTGTACAGGACATTGGTTAAGCCACTGTTGGAATATTGTGTGCAATTCTGGTCTCCTTCCTATCGGAAAGATTTTGTGAAACTTGAAAGGGTTCAGAAAAGATTTACAAGGACGTTGCCAGTGTTGGAGGACTTGAGCTACAGGGAGAGGCTGAACAGGCTGGGGGCTGTTTTCCCTGGAGCGTCAGAGCCTGAGGGGTGACCTTATAAGAGGTTTACAAAATTATGAGGGGCATGGATAGGATAAATAGACAAAGTTTTTTCCCCGAGGTCAGGGAGTCCAGAACTAGAGGGCATAGGTTTAGGGTGAGAGGGGAAAGATATAAAAGAGACCTAAGGGGCAACCTTTTTATGCAGAGAGTGGTACGTGTATGGAATGAGTTGCCAGAGGATGTGGTGGAGGCTGGTACAATTGCAACGTTTAAGAGGCATTTGGCTGGGTATATGAATAGGAAGGGTTTGGAGGGATATGGGCCGGGTGCTGGCAGGTGGGACTAATTTGGGTTGGGATATCTGGTCGGCATGGACGGGTTGGACTGAAGGGTCTGTTTCCGTGCTGTACATCTCTATGACTCTATGATTCTACGTTGGTTGAAAGGTAAACATTGCCCAGGTCACAGGGGAGATGTCCCCTGCACTTTGACCAACTAATATTGTGAGAACAATTATGTCCACCATAGTTTAGTGTCTCGTCAGAAAAACAGCAGCACTGACAGGAAAGCATTCCCTCAATAACACTGAGTTTCCAGTGATGCTGGCCAAGAGGGACATGTTCTTCAAGACACAGGTCTTCCATGCTTATGCTCGAAACATCGATTCTCCTGCTCCTCGGATGCTGCCTGACCTGCCGTGCTTTTCCAGCACCACGCTCTTGACTCTGATCTCCAGCATCTGCACTCCTCAATTTCTTCCCGAAATACTGTCAGGGAATCTTAATGTCCAGCTGAACAAAGAGGAGCGGGTGCAAGTGGACTCGGTTAAAATGACTCCTAAAAAGGACAGCACCTTTGACAATGCTGCACTGAAGTGTAATATTGAATGTTTGCCCTTAAAATTGAAAGCATGAACTCAACATCCAGCTGTTCTGCTGTTACTCCAGACCCCTGGATGAAGTTCCCCAATTTGGATGAGGAGGAACAAATTGGTTTCTGAACTTTGAAGAAATTAACGTTCCATTTTGATGAGTAGACCTAATTAAACTATATCGAATGGATAAATTATATGGAGTTAATGAGTTGGTGTTTGAGACCTCGGACGCTGTAGTCTTTTTGAGAGTGAATTCAAGCCTAACTAAGGTTGCTATGATCACAGTCCTGAGCTACGGCAACTCATGAAACCAGTTGAATTCTCTGTGGTACTGCTCGAACAGGTAATCAAAACTCCAAAGCATTTCTAACATTTTTCCACATAACTAGCAATTATTCACTTTTTACAAAGAAGACTGCCCTGTAAATTCAGTGACTGCCTGGCAAAGTCCTGTGTGAAGCCCAGGAATGTTACATCTGTAAAGTAGGAGGGAAACTTCGAACAGGGAGACACAGAACAAAAAGACATAATGAGGGGTCTGACCAGCCTCTTCCCAACCAAAAGCTGCCTCTTGCGGACATGTCTGTGATATCCTCCAGAAATTGGCAAACAAATTTCCAAACTGACCCCAACACCAGGTTCTCTGTATGTTACTAGCTGGACGTTCTACTATGTGGACTAGAGTGCTGTGGGCGTCACAACGTTGAGAACAGCAATTTAATCACCTCAGCACTGCAGGTAAAACAAAAGGAAACACTCTCTCAATCTGAATGCTGGAATTCCATCACTATTGACAATAGCACCCACTGTGATCCCAGAATCTCAAACTCTGCTGCTGAACTGCCAATCTCAATGCCACTGGTGCCAACTAATAAGGGCTGTAACATCTTTGTATCTGCCGTTCATCGGCAATTCTGAGACTGGCCTGGAATTATTTTAAACTTTAATCTTTTTTGGAGTCACCTCTTATTTTTAATCTGTGTGTATGTGTCTGTTGTGTTACCATTTCTTCTTATGTTCAGGAACTAGTGAACATTTTTACATTTAATTTTTCGATTAAATTGGATGCTCTTAAAACATGAGGTCCTTCCTTTTTAAAGTTAACCTTCCTGCGACGTACCAAGGAGACAGGTGAATAAAGTTGGGAAACTGATTCGTTCCTCCTCACCCAAATTGGGGAACTTCACCCAGGGGTCCGGTTGTAACAGCAGAACAGCTGGATCTTGGAGGTCAATGGCTTCTTGCAGGTTCAGGAAGAAGTCCTTTGTTTTCTTAAGCACACAGGCTGGAGGCAATAGCAAGCCAATTCCCAGAGTCCCAAAGTATGGCAGTGCAGATGGACGCTGTTTGTGCAAATTAGTATCTTCTTGCATCATATTTGTAATGATTGCGAGTAACTTTAAATTTTTACCCTGTGGTTGGATTAGATTCCTTACAGTGTGGAAACAGGCCCTTCAACCCAACCAGTCCACACCGACCCTCCGAAGAGTAACCCACCCAGACCCATTTCCCGCTGATTTAATGCACCTAACACTACGGGCAATTTAGCATGGCCCATTCACCTGACCCACACATCTTTGGACTGTGTGAGGAAACCGGAGCACCCGGAGGAAACCCACGCAGACACGGGGAGAATGTGCAAATTCCACACAGTCGCCCGAGGCTGGAATCGGACCTGGGACCCTGGTGCTGTGAGGCAGCAGTGCTAACCACTGAGCCACCATGATGTTCTCAAGCCTTTTACAAGGGGAACAGTTTTAATCTCCTTATCTACTCCATTCATACCCTTCATGATTTGAAAACACCTCTTAGACTTCTTATCAAGGAGAACCTGTCCAGTCTATCCTCATAACTGAGGATTCTCATCCATGAAACTATTCTGGTAAACCTCTTCTGCATTCTCTCCAATGCAGTCACGTTCTTCCCATAGTGTGGAGCTGGACACAATATTACAGCTGTGGTCTAACAGTGCTATATAATTTTAGCATGGTTTCCTTGTTCTCATACTCGACAGTATGTATTCTTTTCCTTAGTTATACAGCTCGCTGTTCATTGAAATTGAAAATGGGTGGACAGATCCCCATTCTAATAAAAGGGTTTGCACAAATGATGTTTGACAGAAAATACAATGTTTTGTTTCAAATAACCTCTAGGGGACAGCATTCTCCCACAGTTGGCAATTGCTTCTGTTTGGTCTTGAGTTGAAGAGTGGTCTGCTAATGGGCACATGAAGCTGCAAATGAATAGATATATTACATTGGGTTAGATTTCATGAGGATCACGTAGACCTTGTGTAAACATGGACCTTGTTAAAATTGTAATGGATTTGCCATGGACCAAATTTGCTGCCTTGTTCTTGGATTCACTTATGCTACATGCATGATCTATGTTAGTGCTGACACTATTGTCAGAAAGACTTCTGTTGTCTTATTACACAATGGTTGTTGGTGCAATACTGTGTGGGCAAAGATTTATTGAAGACACCATTAAATTCAATAAACTGGGAAATGGGGAGAACCAGGGTATGACTGGATGTTATTCAGGTTTTGTTTTTAGTTACAGCCACTTTCCAGTGTAGGCTGATCCTCTTATGGCCCTGTGTCTAGGAGGGCTCCTACATTCTGCTGGATTTAAAGCTTTCAGTGGAACTTGCAGTTGCAAACAAAATTATATCAGGCCAAGATGAAACATTTTGAAAGATCCCACTCCTGGCCTGAGACAGTCAATCCTGGGTGGTTAAGCGAAGAGAGAGCACAGCAGTCAGAGTTCATTGCTATATCAGTCAACCAGCTGAGTGTTGGAGGTTCTGCTCATCTAGCCCTGCTGTTTCAGGGTAGGCTTATGGAATTTCAGCTCCACTCTTCCCTTGTGACATTCTCCTGTACACACTCTGCAGTGCCAGTATAAGTCAGGCAAATTGAGGAGCTGAACACCTGGCAATGGGGGTAGTTCTGTCGCTTTACAGACTGCAGTGAAATGGACGACATTTTATTCCGTTGTTCCAGAGAATCCACGTGTTTGTAAATGCATCCTGGCCCCTCCATCGCTCTGAGATATCTGTGCTCCTGTAGTTCCTCTTCCCTGAGCATCCCTCATTCTGTTTGCTCCACCTTAGTGACCACACCTTTGACATTGTCTCCCTAAACTGCTCTACCGTATGACTCAACTACACATGGTGGGGAAAAAAAAGCCACCATTTCGACTGGGACAACACATCTATCCTGGGACAGGCTAAGCAAGGACATGCCAGAGAATTCCTAGAGGCCTGGCACTCCAACCACAACGCCATAAACAAACACATAGATCTCGATGCCATCTATCAACCCCTCAGAAAACGAACCGGAAATGACATCACCACAAACCCCAGGAACCCCATCCAGGAGAAAGGTATAAATAGAAAGCAGGAGACAACAGCTTCTCTTCACTTGGAGGTCGCCACTGATGATGTTACCTAGCCAGGTAATGAAACGTCTGGATATCAAACCTACAGCTCAGCGAGCAAACCTACACCCCGTATGACTCAACTATTGAGTAGCTAGCTGCACATTCTCCCCAAACCCTCTCCCCCTGCCCCTTGGCGTGTTTGAGACAGTGTTTCTGCGAAAAGTGTCCAAATGAACAAACCATGACTGGGGTGCATTGGTCTGTCCCCATACCCTGTCCCTGCCTCCCATGGCCAATGCTGTAGTTCACCACTCAACATGTGGTTGCTTGAGGTCACACGGGGAACTGCCTTGCTTCTACAGAATTAGGAAATCAAGCCTTCACCACAAACGAATACCAAGTGAGTTTTGATAGACCCACGAGAGCATTTATGGTGCGAGAAATGATTATGGGTGAATGTGTTGTCTTGTGTGGTGACTGGTCGTGGTTACGGTGACAGAATAGACTGAGATTTACAGCTCATTTATGCTGAACAGAATTACAAAATGTACATGCTACTATGTTACACTGATAACTGTCTATGTCGCTGGCGAGACACCCAACAGGAGTACTGTGCTCAACTCTGGGCACCGCTTTATATAATTACAGGGCTTTGAGTAGAGGAGAGAGACTACAATGATACCAGGGTCAGGATAACGATAAAGTGTTAGAGGTGCTGTGACTGTTCTCGTTGGAGTAAAGGATAAGTGTAAATTGAGTCAAACCACACAAGACAACATATTCACCCAGAACGTGGGTTTTGATAGAGAGTGCGGAGAAGTATTTCCAATGACAGCAAGATCAGTGACCAGAGCAAATCTAAGATGATTGGTGAAAGTGAGAGTTATTGGGTGGAATGGTGGCTCACGGCACTGGTGACCTGGGTTCGATTCTACCCTCGTTCTCTGCATGTCTGGGTGAGTTTCCTCTGAGTGCTCTGGTTTTCTCCAACGATGTGCAGGTTAGGTGGATTGGCCATGCTAAATTGCCCGTAGTGTTCAGGGATGTGCAGGCTAGGTGGGGTTAGTCATGTGGAACGCAGGGTTACAGGGATGGGTCTGAGTGGGATGCTCTTCAGCGTGTCGATATGAACTCAATGGGCCGAATGGCCTGCTTCTACACTGTAGGGATTCTATGATTCTGCCTAGCCATTCTGAAGTCACTCTTTAAGACCTAGGTCCTCTTGCCCTGTGCTAAAATCTCCTCATGTAGTTCAGCATCAAACTTTACTTGGTAATGAACCTGAGAAGCTTTACATCAAGCACCTCGTTACTGATAAGAATTTGTCAGCGTTATAAGTAATGAATGTTTGTCCGGGCTCTTTCCAGTTTGATGTTCTCGGTTTGCTGTGCTTTGTTACTCAGAGCGCAGAAAGTGAAACGATGAAAGTAACCATCATGTCTGACAACTGTACCGGGTGGAGGTGAGACAGATAGCATACACTTCCCTGAGGAACCTCGCTAAATGACTTGGTAAAATAAACTCCATTTCACATTGCTTACAATATATTTTGTGAGATCCAACTTGCAATGTAGACCTCACGAGACCAATCACAGACCAGCGAAGTGGGTTAGAAACTAGCGTTTCCACGCTCACAATTGTTGCTTTTGGCATTCTGGGATCACCCAATATCGATACACCCTCAATGCTAAGGCCTCAATGCTGGGGATGATCTCCTCATGAACCTTGCAATTGGATCAGTTTCTTCCCCCCCACCCCCCCCACCTTGTAGGACGGCATGGTGGTTCAGTGGTTAGCACTGCTGCATCACAGCGCCAGGGACCCGGGTTCGATTCCAGCTTTGGGTGACTCTCTGTGTGGAATTTGCACAGTCTCCCTGTGTCTGTGTGTGCACAATGCAAATATGTGCAGGTTGGGGTGAATTGGTTATATTAAATCGCCCATAGTTTTCAGGGATGTGTAGGTTAGGTGCACTAGTCATGGGTTAATGTAGAGTAATAGGGTAGGGGAACAGATCTGGGTGAATTACTGTTCAGAGGGTTGGTGTGGACTTGTTGGGCCAAATGGCCTGTTTCCACACTGTAGAGATTCTAAACAAGAAAGTGCGTATGCAAGTTGATTATTTCACTGTGATCATGTTGGCCTATCCAGGACATAGCAAGCAAGATGTGCTAACCTCTTTCTAATCTCCTGAATAGATCCCTGCCAGATAGTTCTGTCTGATTCTGAATCACACACTTTAATAAATGTAAACACTTTGGCAAGAATCTGGTTAGAATGGCGTTTGTGTGTGAGAAGTTTAAGTTATCTACAGAGACCATCCTGTGATGCAGTGATAATGTCTCAAACTCTGGGACAAAAACTCCAAGTTTGAGGCCTATGTCAGGCCTTGTTGGCCTTGGAAGGAAGGTACATTTGAACATTGACAGTCCTCTAGCTTATCTCTCCACGCTTCAGGTTCACTGCCTTTATTCCTGATGAAGGGCTTTTGCCCAAAACGTCATCTCAACAGACAGTAGGAGTGAGAGAGTCTTCTGGTCAGCCATCCTCTAGAGGGCAGTGGCAACCGCCACAGTACTCTGCCCATCGGCATGGACCAATCCATTGGAAGCTCATGGTTGAACCCTCAGAAATGAGGATGGGAGAAGATAGAGACAGCGGGAGTGATAGAAGCTGGATTTTTCTCATTAGACTAGAACATTAAGTGAAGGTTTAACTGAGGGTTGATCGAGTGAAAGGGGAGAAACTGTTCTAATGGAGAAAGGATCAGTAAGAACACAAATTTAGTAGAACTAGCAACAATAATAAAAAAAACAAGAGGGAGGGTGGAGGGGTGAGGAGAGGTTGTGCAGCAAGCTGTTATGATTCAGAAAACACTGTAGGGAAAGATGATCGGAGCAGTTTGAAAGGCTGGATTGATGCCTAAAGAGGAGAAAAGAATTGCAGGATTGTGAAGAAAAAGCTGGAGGGTGAGATTAATTTATTATCCTTTCGCATAGATGTTACAGGAATGATGAGACTCTTCTTCCATATGGCTTTATTGATTCCTGTGTGTGCAAGATCCCTGCTGGAGATAGCTCTGTAACAATTTGAACTTTGTTCTGAACTTGGTTTCCTGTGAGTTACAAATACATTTTTTTCAGGTTTCCCAACACAGAACTGAAACTAGAACAGTGTGATTGTCTCCTGGTTGACAACCTCCTGCTTCCTTCAACTGACCCGTTGACCACATTTATTTCAGTATTATGGTGATACGTCATAAGTAGTCCTACCCAAACATACACGTATTGACAGTGAGGAGGAGAAGGTGTGGATCAGCTCAGCAATAGGCAAAAAGACCAACTAGAGGAGGCAGCTTTGGACCTTGTTTAAATCAACAGACACCAGCCAGGGGCCCAGTCACAGAACTGTTACAACACCGAAGGAGGCCATTCGGCCCATCATGTCTGCACTGACTACTTACATGAGCATGTAAATCATCTGCTGCCCTTCTCCCACCTTTTTTCCAAATCTCGGCACATGCTGCTTTTTAAAAAAAATGTCAAGTTCCCTTTGCATGTTTCACTTGAACCTGCCTCCTCAATATTCTGAGGGAATGCATTCTAGACCTTATTCACTTTTACCGTGAAAATGTTCTTCTTCACGTTGATTTTGTTTTTTTTACTAATTCCTTTAAGTCTGTGCCTCCTTGCTGTCAATTGTGTCATAAATGGGACCAGTTTCTCCCTGTGCACTATTTTCCTCGATCAAATCTCCTCGCAGTCTCCTTTTCACTCAGGAGACCAAACTACTTTCCAAATCTAGTTTCGCAACTGAACTTTCTGACCCCCCATGAACCCTTCTTGTGGATCAGACCTGGACGGGAATGATGGTTCAGTCACAGAAATCTCTAACTGGGAATCCCAAAAGGGAAGAGAAAGATGATCAGACATGATGGAACGGGGTTGATGCGGGTTAATATCAGATTGATTCCAGGATAAGGTCATGTGGTCAGGAGAGGAGATGAGCACCCTACGTTCTGTTGGCTGGAAGCGGGGAGTCTCCATGAGACCCTGCAAAATGTCTGGGGACACGTCCCTGACCAGAAGATAGCAATTTGAAATGTAGCTGGGTTTGATATGGTCCACTTACCTGTCCTCCCATCTAATCATTGCTGCAGGCAGCTCCAGTGGGGGATCCTCCGCTGTGGAATTATCATTGGAATGGGAATCCTCAGCCTTCAGCACAGACCCCTGCTTACCACCCCTTCCCCCCACCCCCCCATCTCCTTTTACATAGAACCTTAGACTGAGCCCTGAATTGTCAGGTTGAATGAATCTGATAAATTCCCCCCCCCCCGGTCCCTCTCCTATCCATCTCGAATTGCTTCATTAGGCCGGTGGGGTGGCAGGGGAACGTTTAAGCTTGCGGCTATGGTCTGTGTTTTATTCAACTCTGGGAGAATCCACAGTTTGGTGCTGAAGGGAAAGAGTTAGAGTGCTGTGTGGGCAGCTCCGGAATGTATTTATCAAACAAAAAGCACATTTATGACTGGCACAATGATTTGTTGCAATGGAGTGTAAGGATGTGAATATTAATGTGGAATGTACTGCGTATCAGTTATGATTATCATTGAATTTTACACCACACATTGGCATGATTCCACACATTACTTCTGTGTTGTCTTTTTGAAATCTAGTCAGTCTCCCTCCACTCCTCTTTCTCCGTATCTTTGCAATGTTTTCCCCATCAACTTTTTGTCCAGTATTCCACTAAACTTCCTCGAGCTGCTGTTCCGGATCACAACAACTCACTGTGTGAATTTTTAAGCAAATATTCCCCTCATCCCCCTCTCCATCTCGACGAATAAAACCTGAGCCCCTCATGATTTTGTAAACCTCTGTAAGGTCACCCCTTGGCCTCCAACACTCCAAGGAAAATAGCCCCAGTCTATGCAGCCTGTCCCTATAACTCAAACCCTTCATTCCCAACAGCATCCTTGTGAATCTTTTCTGTACACTCTCATGTTTAACAACATCTTTGCTATGGCAGGAAGACCCGAATTGAATGCAGTATTCGAAAAGTGGCCGAACTAATGGCCTGCAACCATGCCACAACATGAAGTCCCAACTCCTGTGTACTCAATGCACTGACCAACGAAGGCAAGCGTGCTAAATACCTGCTCCACCAGCCTGTGACTCCACTTTCAAGGAACTATGCACATGGACCCCGAGGTCTCTTTGTTCAGCAACACTCCCCAGCGCCCTACAATTAACTGTGTAATTCATGCCTTAATTTACCAAAATTCAATACCTCACAGTGATGTAAATTAAACTCCACCTGCCACTCCTTGGCCCATCAGGTCAAGGTCCTGTTGTACTCTTCACTGTCCACTATACCTCCAATTTTGGTGTCATCTGCATGTTGATTCTGAAGTAACTCCACAGAGGTCAGTATCGCGTCACCAGGTCACCCTTTATTTATACATGGAGAGTCCTTGGCACTTGACCCAGCTCCCTCAGAGCCAGCTCTCAGAGTGAGCCGAACCTCTGACACTCCCGTTTATGTCTGTCAGCCGGGGCTCCCTGATTGGACCAGGGTAACAGCCCCAATCAGGGAACTCATATTCTATGAAGTTCACCCAGCTGACCTCAATACAATCACTACATTGTCCCCCTTCTCAGTCCAAGGACATAGACTACTTCTGGATGTTTTAGCACTGGGTCAGGTTGCTCCAACTCTACATCAGGTACAGGTGGGGTGTAACTTGGAAGAAATTAATTCTCCTCTTCAGGAGGCAAAGCTGTGTCCTTCCCAGATTCCTAGATATCTTCAACACTTGAAGGAAAGGGAGAACCCACAAGTTCTGGAACAGTTGGAAAGGCTGTTGAGGAGCCGGGCACGCTTCGATCCTGTGCTGATTTGCAGCTTTCATACGGTCCACGTACTTGGTCAGGAACATCACAGCTACCCAAACTTTATACATCACTGGACCTGCCTTTGAGTCATTCTCTGAAGTAAACTGTTTCTCTCGCTTAGCGGAGTCGTGCGTCTGTTCCTGATGTCATTTCACCCTCATTCCCCAGGTCCAGGAAGATCAGATTTAACCTGGTGTGGAGTCTTCTCCCCATTAGCAACTCGTAGTTGCATAAAGGATGGTCCTATAATTAAACAGGAACCAGGACAGTTTGGTATCTAGTGAAATTGCAGGCTGTTTCTTTAAGCCTGCCTTCAAAGTTTGGTCTGCTCTTTCTGCTAGATCATTGGATGATGGCAGGGAGATGTCCTTATAAGTTGAATACCAGTCGACTTTAGGAAATACTGAAATTCCCTGCTGGTAAATGATGGCCCGTTATCTGTGACTAACACTTCTGGGAGTCTGTGTATTGCAAAAGATGTGTGCAGTTTTTCTACTATCATCCCCGTGTTTGACGAATGAACTCTATGCATGTCCAGCCAGCTTGAGTGGGCATCCACAATGACTAAGAGCATTGAGCCCATGAAAGGACTGCCATAGTTGACATGTAACTGAATGCAGGGTTTATCTGGCCATTCCGGCAGTAAGTTTTGTCCTTGTTGGCACTCTGGGCACTGCCCCACCAACGCAGCTATGTCTGCATCCAACCCTGGCCACCAACATAGCCCCTCGTCAACATTTTGAATTTGGAAATCCCTAGATGATTCTAGTGAAGTTCAGCTGGTATCTGGCAGTGACCTTTGCTTGGGGACAATCACTCTCGCTCCCCACAATAAGAAGTCATCCTCTGCTGCGATCTGGTCTCTCCAGGTCCAATAAGGTTTCAATCCTGGTTGTGATGGCCCTTTGGTTTTCCCCCAACACCACCCGCTGTTTCACTTTTGTCAAGACTGGATCTTTCTGTGTCCAGAGTCTGACTTTGTCAGCTGTGCCTGGACCTGTGTCCAGAAAAAGTCAAACCATTACGGATTCTTCCAGTGTCAGTACCACCAATGGTGCATCTGCCAGCAGGAGGCAGCTCAATACAACCACAGTGTTCCAACTTGTAGCTATATGCAGTTAGTATTAGAGCCCACCACTGAGTTCGACCTGAAGCTATAGGCAGCACAACCTTGTCCTTTTTGAGGAGACCTAGTAGGGATTTGTGGTCCATTATTATTCCAAATTTATGCCCGTAAAGGTATCAGTGGAATTTCCTGAGTCCAAATATGACCACCAGACCTTTCTTCTGTCCCTGGGCGTATTTACACTCTGCGTTAGCCAAAGTCCTGGATGCATTTGCTATCGGGCATTCCTTTCCCCTAGACCACATATGAGCTAATATCACCCCCAAGCGACATGGGGAGGCACCACATGTCAATACCAGATCTCACGTGGGATCATACACAACCATTTCCAAGGCTGACCATGTTGTAAGAGTTGATGCAAAGGCACCAGGATGGAGGCCAGGTTATGTATGAACATTCCACAGTAATTCGCCAACCCAAGGATGTGGGAGCAGGGGTACCATTGATCACCCTCATTTTATCTTCCACTGGGTGTAACCTAGTCTTGTCAACTCTGTAGCCCAAGAAGGTCACTTGGGGTGCCTGGAATGCACATTTTTCCCTTCTAAGGCATATGCTCACCTGGAAGAAATATCTAAGGACCATGTCCAAATTCTCTAAGTGCTCCTTATTGGTGTTCCCTATTATTAGCACAGAATCTAGATAAATAGTGACCTGGGGTAGACCTTATAGAATATTCTCCATCGCCTGCTGATGATGCACAGGCTGATGATACCCCCTGTGGCAGTCTGGTACATTGGTAAAAACCCTCGTGGGTTTTGATTATATCATCTAACTGCAATTGCAAGTACACATGGCTCACGTCCATCTTTGTGCGGACAACTCCCCCCTGCCAGCTTTGTGTATAAATCCCCTCCGTGAGGGATTGGGTATTTATCCAGCTACAAAAGTTGATTTGCCATTTGTTTAAAATCCCCACAAGGGTGAACCAACCCATTGGGCTTCACAATTGGTATGACCAGTGCTGCCCATTCTGCAGAGTGGCCTGGATTGATGATTCCTTTGCTTTCTGGCCCTTCTGCATCTACTTTTGCCCAGAAAGCAAATGGAACTGGGTGGGTCCTGGAGAATCATGGAATTGCTTCCTGGCCAACATGCAAGGTGGCCTTGGCTCCTTCGATAGTCCCTGGAATTTCCTGAAAAACTTCAGGGTATTGAATTAGGTCTTCACTCAGGCAGCCATTTTCTAATCAAAAAATGTGGAGTCAATCGAGGTGAGTCTCTCTTGACCAATTTTGCCCCATCAAGTTTGGACCCGAGCCTTTTACTACAATCAGTGAGAACTGAACCATCTGCTCCTCGTAAGAGACTGGAGCTGAAGGTTCCCTGGTGTAAGTTCTCAGTCTTGCTGAGGGCTTGCACAAACTTCAGGGTAGGAGTCCAAAGCGAATTTTGTTAAAGGCCAGTTCTGCAAACACTGAAACAGTCACGTGGGTATTGACCTCCATTAGAACTGGGTGATCATTTGACCAGATGTTTATTTTGATTGGTTCTGATTTGGATGTAGCTAAGCATTTTAACTGTTCCAAACCAGATGTAGGAGGACTTCCCCTGGTATGTACTCTCCCACATATCAGCCTCAGAGTCCTCTTACTCAATTTAGGTCAAGTGGGACTTTCTTGCTGTCTCGAGTCTGCATACCTGCAGCAGCTATTATGGCTTGTTGACCCAGATCCTGAAGAAAATGATAACTGTTTGGCTTAGGCTTGGTTTTGTTTTAGGGTTTTTCTGTGGGTTGACCTCAAGTCCCTCTGTTCAGGATAAGTCCTGAGTGAGGCTGTGGAGTTGCCTTCACTCAAGTGGTATTCCCCAAGCTCAGTTGGACTGACAAGGGTGTCCACTTCCATCAGAGTCGAGAGTGTGTTGTTGGAAAAGCACGGCAGGTGAGGCACATTTTCCTGCTCCTCGGATGCTGCCTGATCTGCTGTGCTTTTCCAGCAACACACTCTCAACACTGATCTCGGCATCTGCAGACCTCACTGTCTCCCTATCCACTTCCATTAGACTACCCTCGCAACTCATATGCTCCACTTGCTGTACTTCCTAAGGACATAGCTAGTTTCATGTGCCTGTCCAAAATCTAGTTGGCCTTCAGCTAGTAGGCACTTTTATATGGTTACGTTTTTAATCCTACATACCAAATGGTCTCCATTAAGGGTTAAACCAAAGTCACATGTCTCTGGCAGTCACCTTAACCTAGTTAAAAATTCCCACATGGATTCCTCTGCTTCTCAAATTGTGGAGTAAAGCCAAAAACGTCTCAGAATTAGAGGAGGCCTGGGGTTATAATATTCCTTAACTAAATGCATCAACTCATGAAAGGTTTTAGTATCTGGTGCCTCTGGAAAGTTAGCCTCCTGATAATCAAACAAAGCTGTAGGTCCACAAGCTGTCAGGAAATTTACTCATTGCTATTCATCTGCCCCAATGTCATTTGCCTGGGAAAAAAAACTGTATCCATTCTTTACCACATACTGGGCCCAGTCTTTAACGGCAGGATCGACCAAGCCAAACTTCCCAAATAAAGGCATGATGTCAGAAATGCTTACCCCATCTGAAAGATGACTGTTGCAAGCGAATTTCTTCAGGACCGTGCATTTCTCAAAGTGCAATACTTCTTATGTGCGTGCAATGTGTAGCAGTGTAGGTGTACTCGTAAGGTGTATCAGTGTAGATGTGCTCGTAATGTGTATCAGTGTAGGTATTTTCGCAATGTGCATCAGTGTAGGTGTACTCGCAATGTGTATCAGTGTAGTTTTACTCGCAATGTGTATCAGTGTAGGTGTACTCGCAATGTGTATCAGTGTAGTTTTACTCACAATGTGTATCAGTGTAGGTCTACGTACAATGTGTATCAGTCAGGGTGTACGTACAATGTGTATCAGTCTGGGTGTACTCACAATGTGTATCAGTCTGGGTGTACATACAATGTTAATCAGTCAGGATGTACATTAAATGAGTATTAGTTATAGAGTTATAGGTATGGAAACAGACCCTTCGGTCCAACCCGTCCATGCCGACCAGATATCCAAACCCAATCTAGTCCCACCTGCCAGCACCCGGCCCATATCCCTCCAAACCCTTCCTATTCATATACCCATCCAAATGCCTCTTAAATGTTGCAATTATACCAGCCTCCATCACATCCTCTGGCAGCTCATTCCCATACACGTTCCACCCTGTGTGTGAAAAAGTTGCCCCTTAGGTCTCTTTTATATCTTTCCTCTCTCACCCTAAACCTATGCCCACTAGTTCTGGACTCACCCATCCCAGGGAAAAGACTTTGCCTATTTTCCCTATCCATGCTTCTCATAATTTTGTAAACCTCTTATAAGGTCACCCCTCAGCCTCCGACGCTCCAGGGAAAACAGCTCCAGCCTGTTCAGCCTCTCTCTGTAGCTCTGATCCTCCAACCTTGGCAACATCCTTGTAAATCTTTTCTGAACCCTGTCAAGTTTCACAACATCTTTCCGATAGGAAGGAGACCAGAATTGCACGCAATATTCCAACAGTGGCCAAACCAATGTCCTGTACAGCCACAACATGACCTCTCGACTTCTGTACTCAATACTCTTAACATTAAAGAAAAGCATACCAAACGCCGCCTTCACTATCCTATCTACCTGCGACTCCACTTTCAAGGAGAAATGAACCTGCACTCCAAGGTCTCTTTGTTCAGCAACACTCCCTAGGACCTTACCATTAAGTGTATAAGTCCTGCTAAGATTTGCTTTCCCAAAATGCAGCACCTCGCATTTATCTGAATTAAACTCCATCTGCCACTACTCTGCCCACTGGCCCATCTGGTCCAGATCCTGTTGTAATCTGAGGTATCCCTCTTCGCTGTCCACTACACCTCCAATTTTGGTGTCATCTGCAAACTTACTAACTGTACCTCTAATGCTCACATCCAAATATAAATGACAAAATAAATGCCGATCCTTGTGGCACTCCACTGGTCACAGGCCTCCAGTCTGAAAAACAATCCTCCACCACCACCCCCTGTCTTTTCCCTTTGAGCCAGTTCTGTATCCAAATGGCTAGTTCTCTTTGTATTCCTTGAGATCTAACCTTGCTAATCAGTCTCAAATGGGGAACCTTGTCGAACGCTTTACTGAAGTCCATATAGATCACACCTACTGCTCTTCCCTCATCAATCCTCTTTGTTACTTCCTCAAAATAATCAATCAAGTTTGTGAGACATGATTTCCCACGCACAAAGCCATGTTGACTATCCCTAATCAGTCCTTGCCTTTCCAAATACATGTACATCCTGTCCCTCAGGATTCCTTCCAACAACTTGCCCAACACTGACATAAGACTCACTGGTCTATAGTTCTCTGGCTTGTCCTTACCACCCTTCTTAAACAGTGGCACCACGTTTGCCAACCTGCAGTCTTCCGGCACCTCACCTGTGACTATTGATGATACAAATATCTCAGCAAGAGGCCCAGCAATCACTTCTCTTGCTTCCCACAGAGTTCTAGGGTACACCTGATCAGGTCCTGGGGATTTATCCACTTTTACCCATTTCAAGACATCCAGCACTTCCTCCTCTGTAATATAGACATTTTGTAAGATGTCACCATCTATTTCCCTACAGTCTATATCTTCCATATCTTTTTCCACAGTAAATACTGATGCAAAATATTATTTAGTATCTCCCCCATTTTCTGTGGCTCCTCCTTGCTGATCTTTGAGGGGCCCTATTCTCTCCCTAGTTACCCTTTTGTCCTTAATGTATTTGTAAAAACTCTTTGGATTCTCCTTAATTCTATTTGCCAACGCTATCTCATGTCCCCTTTTTGCCCTCCTGATTTCCCTCTTAAGTATACTCCTACTTTCTTTATACTCTTCTGAGGATTCATTCGATCTATCCTGTCTATACCTGACATATGCTTCCTTCTTTTTCTTAACCAAACCCTCAATTTCCTTAGTCATCCAGCATTCCCTATACCTACCAGCCTTTCCTTTCACCCTGACAGGAATATACTTTCTCTGGATTCTTGTTATCTCATTTCTAAAGGCTTCCCATTTTCCAGCCGTCCCTTTACGTGTGAACATCTGCCCCCAATCAGCTTTCGAAAGTTCTTGCCTAATATCGTCAAAATTGGCCTTTCTCCAATTTAGAACTTCAACTTTTAGATCTGGTCTATCCTTTTCTATTATTATTTTAAATCTAATAGAATTATGGTTGCTGACCCCACAGTGCTCCCCTACTGACATCTGCCCTGCCTTATTTCCGAAGAGTAGGTCAGGTTTTGCACCTTCTCTAGTAGGCACATCCACATACTGAATCAGAAAATTGTCTTGTACACACTTAACAAATTCCTGTCCATCTAAACCCTTAACACTATTGCAATCCCAGTCTATGTTTGGAAAGTTAAAATCCCCTACCATAATCACCCTATTATTCTTACAGATACCTGAGATCTCCTTGCAAGTTTGTTTCTCAATTTCCCTCTGACTATTGGGGAGGTTCTATAGTACAATCCCAATAAGGTGATCATCCCTTTCTTATTTCTCAGTTCCACAGTCAGGCTGTACGTACAATGTGTGTCACTCAAGGTGTACGTAATGTGTATCAGTCTGTCTGTGTGTACAATGTGAGTCAGTCTGGGTGAACATACAATGTGTGTCAGTCTAGGAGTACAAGCAATGTGAATCAGTCTGGGTGAACATACAATGTGTGTCAGTCTGGCTGTGCGTACAATGTGTATCAGTCTGGGAGTACGTACAATTAGTGTCAGTCTGGGTGTACAAGCAATGTGAATCAGTCTGGGTGTACGTACAATGTGTGTCAGTCTGGGTGTACAAGCAATGTGTGTCAGTCTGGGTGTACGTACAATGTGCATCAGTCTGGGTGTACGAGCAATGTGTGTCAGTCTGGGTGTACGTACAATGTGTGTCAGTCTGGGTGTACGAGCAATGTGTGTCAGTCTGGGTGTACGTACAATGTGTGTCAGTCTGGGTGTACGAGCAATGTGTGTCAGTCTGGGTGTACGTACAATGTGCATCAGTCTGGGTGTACGAGCAATGTGTGTCAGTCTGGGTGTATTTACAATGTGTGTCAGTCTGGGTGTATGTACAATGTGTTGTTCTGGGAGTACGTAAATGTGTGTCTGTCTGAGTATTCATGCAATGTGTGTCAGACTGGGTGTACATGTAATGTGTGTGAGGGTGTATCAGTCTAGGAGCATCTGTAAGGAGAGAAAAGCACTGACATTTTGAGTCTAACTGACCCTTTGTCAGTGGGTCCTTTGTCAAATGCTGCCAGACCTGCTGATATCTCTTTTGGTTTCAGATTCCAGCATCCGCAGTAATTTGCTTTTATCCAGTGTATCAGTCTAGGTGTACTCGCAATGTGCATCGCTCTGGGTGCACTTGCAATGTGTATCAGTCAGGATATACATGCAAGGTGCGTTAGTCGGGGTGTACTTACAATGTGTGTCAGTCTGGGTGTACGAGCAATGCCTGTAGCAGTCTGAGTGCAAACGTAATGTGTACCTCCCTGGGAGTGTACGCGACCTATTTCTGTGAACTGGCTTTGTCCCAGTGAGTGGTAGATTGGGGACCGGTGTGACCCAGTGAATACTGTACAGTGTGCACTCGCTGTCTGTGCACAATCCGAGTCTGTAATGTTTGAGCATTGACGGAGGGGGCGATATCTGTGTGAGATCCGCTCGGGGATCGGGGGCTGAATAGGAGCTAATCGGCCCGGGGTAGGGGGGGTTGTTGCTGGTGGTGGTAGGGGGTTAGCTCTGATCGCTGGGCTCGGGGTGGGGATATTGGGGTTGGGGAGGGGAGGGAGGAGGTGTCTGCTGTGTGGACAGCCTGTATGTACCAGCACCGCCGCCCAGTCGAGTTGCCCGGCTCTCAGCCGGAGCATCCCGGGGAAATGCTGCAGGCGAGGCGGGCAGCGGCGGCGGGCGCTCGGCGTACGCTCCGCCGGTGAAACCCGGGGTGGGGGCACGGTGCAGCCGGGTTCCCCTTAAACCTCCCCCCCGGGGGTTGCGGGCTGGAAAGCAGAGGGAGGAGAAAGTAAAAGAGAGCATTGAGAAAGCATGGCTGAGCTCGGAACAGCTACCATCACCACCAGGATTAAAAAGCTGCTGCGCTCACCTTCCCTCAAACTGCGAAGGAGCAAACACCAGGCTGCGGGCAGGAATATCACTGACAAGGTGAGTGTCTACAGGACAATGTGAACACACACACACACACACACTCACACAGAGACAGGCACACACACACAGACGGATACACTCACTCACACAGACAGACAGACACACACATATATACATATACACAGACACACACTCACTCAGACACATTCACTCACTCACACAGACACACACACATATACACACAGACACACACACACATATACACACAGACACACTCACACAGACACATTCACTCAGACACACACACACTTATGTACATATACACCCACACACACATATACACACAGACACACACACTCAGACACATTCACTCACTCACACAGACACACTCACTCACACAGACACGCAGACAGACACACTCACACACACATGCGCACATATATACACACACACATACACACACAGACACACTCACACAGAGACATTCACACACACACAGGCACACTCACACACAGACAGACACTCACACAGACACACAAACACAGACACAAACACACTCACACACACTCACACAGACACACACACAGACACACACACACACTCATACAGACACACTCACTCACACAGGCACACACACACACAGATACATTCACACACGCGCACACACATACACAGACACACTCACACACACACACTCACACACACAGACATAGACACACTCACACACACAGACACAGACACACACACACACACTCACACAGATACATTCACTCACACACAGACACACATACACACTCACACACACACGCCCATATATATACACACAGACACACTCACTCACACACATATATACATACTCACACACAGACACAGACACACACACACACACAGGCACACTCACTCACACAGACACACACACAGACACACTCATTCACACACAGACACACTCACTCCCTCACACACACTCACACAGATACACACACTCACAGACACACACACAGGCACACTCACACACACACACACTCACACACACACTCACACAGATACATTCACTATCTCACACACACGCATATATACACACATAGACACATACACTCAGACACATTCACTCACTCACGCAGACACACACACACATATACACTCACTCACACACACACATATATACATTTACACACATACACACACTCACACAGATACACTCACTCACACAGACACACACCCAGACTCACTCACTCATACAGACACACACACACATATACACACAGACACACACACAGACACACTCACTCAGACACGCACACAGACAGACACACTCACTCACACACACACACACGCACATATATATACACACACAGACACACTCACACAGACACATTCACTCACACACAGGCACACTCACTCACACACACACTCACTCATATACACACACTCAGACAGACACACATGCATACACTCAGACACATTCACACACAGACACACTCATTCTCACACACAGACACACTCATTCTCACACACAGACACACTCACTCACACACACAGACACATTCACTCGCACACACACAGACACTTTCACTCATATGCACACAGACACACTCACACACACACATATACACACTCACACATACACACACTCACACACACACACACTCACACAGACACACTCATTCACACACAGACACACTCACACATACACACACAGACACACTCACTCACACACACACACTCACACACAGACACACTCACTCACACACAGACACACTCACACACACACAGGCACACACACACTCTCTCACACACAATACACATAGATACACACAGACCCAGATACACCCACTCACAGACACACATGCACTCTCACACACACACACACAGATACACACACATACACACACACAGATGCGCACACTGACATAGATACACGCACATATACACACAGATGCGCACACTGACATAGATACACACACACACACACACACCACACACACACCCTGCGCTGGGAGACAGCACAGTGTCAGTGTTCACGAAGACTGGTCAGTCCCCGTGTATCACTGTGGGGTTGAAGACATCAACATGGGCTTTGTTAAGCACCGGCGGTGTATTGCACCTCAGTTGAAAAGGACTGTTAAGGTGCTGCATGGTTTGGGGAACAAGCTGAGATGTGCAAAGCGTGCAGTGGTCAACACAGGTTGCTGGAGCGATGCTGCCTGAACTGCTGTGCTTTTCCAGCACCACTCTAATCCAGAGACAAGTTGCTGGAGAGAATTTGCAAAAAGATCACTGAAAAGTGCATTTTCTCTCTCTCTGAGCCTCCATGTGTTTGTCAGAGAGGGAGAGAGCACATTGTACCTGTGCTGTTTCAGCCATGGCTTCCCTAGCTCATCTCTGCTGGCTGTATCCCAGCTGGACATTGTATGGTTACTGGATTCTTCATAGAGTCATAAGGATGGACAGCACGGAAACAGACCCTTCGGTCCATCTCATCCATTCCGACCAGTTATTCTAAATTAATCTAGTCCCATATGCCAGCACTTGGCCCATATCCCTCTAAACCCTTCCTAATCATGTTCCCGTGAGCAATCTAACCCTGTCTGGGCTGGTCAGAGCTCACTCAGTCCCTGTCCAGAATGGTCAGTGTGCATTCTAGCCCTGTCCGGAATGGTCAGTGTGCATTCTATCCCTGTCCAGAATGGTCAGTGTGCATACTAGCCCTGTCCGAAATGGTCAGTGTGCATACTAGCCCTATCCAGAATGGTCAGTGTGCATACTATCCCTGTTCGGAATGGTCAGTGTGCATTCTATCCCTGTCCGGAATGGTCAGTGTGCATTCTAGCCCTGTCCGGAATGGTCAGTGTGCATTTTATCCCTATCCAGAATGGTCAGTGTGTATCCTAGCCCGATCCAGAATGGTCAGTGTGCATACTAGCCCTGTCCGGAATGGTCAGTGTGCATTTTATCCCTATCCAGAATGGTCAGTGTGCATTCTAACCCTGTCCGGAATGGTCAGTGTGCATTGTAGCAATACCCAGAATGGTCAGTGTGCATACTAGCCCTATTCAGAATGGTCAGTGTGCATACTAGCCCTATCTAGAATGGTCAGTGTGCATTCTAGCCCTATCCGGAATGGTCAGTGTGCATTCTAGCAATGTCCAGAGTGGTCTGTGTGCATTCTATTCCTATCCAGAATGGTCAGTGTGCATTCTAGCAATGTCCAGAGTGGTCTGTGTGCATTCTATTCCTATCCAGAATGGTCAGTGTGCATTCTAGCAATGTCCGGAATGGTCAGTGTGCATTCTAGCAATGTCCAGAATGGCCAGCGCTCAATCTACTGCAGTAAGGAGTGATTAGCACTCACTCCATCGCAGTAAGGAGTGGTCAGCGCTCACTTCACCACTTTCCAGGGTGGTCAGTGCTTAATCTACCCCTGTCCAGAGTGGTCAGCAATCACCTTGCACTGACCAGCTTGGTCAGTGCGCATTCTAGCAATGTCCAGAGTGGTCTGTGTGCATTCTAGAAATGTCCAGAGTGGTCTGTGTTCATTCTAGAAATGTCCAGAATGGTCAGTGCGCATTCTAGCAATGATGAGAGTGCTAGAATGTGCACTGACCACTCTGGACATCGTTAGAATGTGCACTGACCAATGTCCACAGTGGTCTGTGTGCATTCTAAAACTGTCCAGAATGGTCAGTACACATTCTAGAAATGCCTGGAATGGTCAGTGCACATTCTAGCAATGTCCAGAGTGGTCAGTGCACAGTCTAGCAATGTCCTGAATGGTCAGTGCATATTCTAGCCATGTCCCAAGTGGTCAGTGCACATTCTAGCAATGACCAGAATGGTCAGTGCATAGCCTAGCAATGTCCAGAGTGGTCTGTGTGCATTCTAGAACTGTCCGGAGTGTTCATTGCACATTCTAGTAATGTCCTGAGTGGTCAGTCCATAGCTTAGCAATGTCTGGAATGGTCAGTGCACTGTCTAGCCATGTCCCATGTGGTCAGTGCACAGTCTAGCAATGTCAGGACTGGTCAGTGCACATTCTAGCCATGTCCTGAGTAGTCAGTGCTCTTGCCATCCCATTTAAACTTTGCTGTCCATTGTGGGAACCATCACCTTCGATATAGCCGCCGCTGTTCCTATGCAGCACCTGTATGGACCTTGGTCATTTCGGATCTCTTGATCATTGGGTCTTGTCATTGGTGTTATTTCAGAGAAAAACCTGATGAAACTGGTGTCTGGTTTCAATGGAGAGAGAGCTGCTGCAGAGGATGAGAATGATCATGTTACTGATATATTTGAGGTGTCTCCAATGGAGGTCACTCTGGTTCGTGAATCAATCAGGCGTATTATGGCCATGCTATTATCATCAAGACAGAGTGTGGCTGTGAAATTTGTCACTGCTTTTTACTCCCGTGCTGAACTCAGGCAGGTCAACCTTGTACTCT
This sequence comes from Hemiscyllium ocellatum, assembly GCF_020745735.1. Lineage (NCBI taxonomy): Eukaryota > Metazoa > Chordata > Chondrichthyes > Orectolobiformes > Hemiscylliidae > Hemiscyllium > Hemiscyllium ocellatum. The sequence continues at coordinate 32,637,945 of NC_083408.1, read as the reverse complement.
CGTGTTTATTTGGGGCAAGTTTTCATATGGGGAGACCCACTTGAGAGAGAAGATTAAGAATGACATTCTCTGTGTCACAGTAAACACTTCCCTTCAGTGAATGCTAATCTGTTTCGTGAATAAACATCTCCATTCCCTGCTCATCCTCCTCACCCACTCCCCCAGCAATGTATAGGTTGTGGAACTTGGATGGAGCTGACAAGTGATTCCCCTGGGTGCCTCATTGGTGCTGGGCTCGCACTTGTCTGCTGTCGGATAATGAGGGGTACAGATAAGGTGAATGGCAGGTGTCTTTTCCCTAGGGTTGAGGATTTCAAGATACGGGGGCATACTTTTAAGGTGAGAGGAGAAAGACTTTGAAAAGACATGAGGGGCAACGTTTCTTTTACACAGAGGGTGGTTCGTATGTGGGATGAACTTCCCGAGGAAGTGGTGGTGCTGTTGTAACTTTTAAAAGACATTTGGATAAGTGCGTGAATAAGAAGTGTTTGGAGGGGTATGGGCCAAGCGTAGGCAAGTGGGACGGGTTCAGTTTGGGATTATGGTTAACATGGATTGGTTGGACTGAAGGGTCTGTTTCCGTGCTGTATGACTCCGATAACTCTATAATCTTCACCGTACAGCGACTGTCAGCAGTCTTGTTGGCTGTGGAGGTGCGTGAGAACTCCTGGAGATATCCCAGGTTCAGGCAGGCCACCTTTAAGTGGAGTCAACCAGGCGTGGTTCAGTCTTCCTCCTTCTTCCATTGACATGAAGGCCAATTACAACATAACCACTAACCTTCTGCAGAGTTCACCTACAACGGGGACAAGGAACTAGCTCCAATCCCAATGCGGACCAGGAACTCAACCAGTATCATTTATGAGGAAATCAATCTGGGATAAGGTGGATGTGGATTTGGAGTTGTAGATTCAAGGTCCACTCTAATATTTCAACACAATTAAGGTTGGTACTTAATTGGAGGAGAAAGTGAGAACTGCAGGTGCTGCAGATCAGAGCTGCAAATGTGTTGCTGCAAAAGCGCAGCAGGTCAGGCAGCATCCAAGGAGCAGTCGAATCGACGTTTCAGGAATGATTTATGAGCGGCACGGTGGCACAGTGGTTAGCACTGCTGCCTCACAGCGCCTGAAACCCGGGTTCAATTCCCGACTCAGGCGACTGACTGTGTGGAGTTTGCACGTTCTCCCCGTGTCTGCGTGGGTTTCCTCCGGGTGCTCCTGTTTCCTCCCACAGTCCAAAGATATGCGGGTCAGGTGAATTGGCCATGCTAAATTGCCCGTAGTGTTAGGTAGGGGGTAAATGTAGGGGTATGGGTGGGTTGCGCTTCGGCGGGTCGGTGTGGACTTGTTGGGCCGAAGGGCCTGTTCCCACACTGTAAGTAATCTAAAAAAAAAATTCCTGAATAAGGGCTCATGCCCGAAACGTCGATTCTCCTGCTCCTTGTATGCTGCCTGACCTGCTGCGCTTTTCCAGCAACACATTTTCAGCTCTGATACCTAATTGTAACCTTAGGAAATTGCTGTCTGTACAACGAACAGTTGAATGAAGGTCCTGCTATTTATCTGTCTCAGTTTGTTGCGGTGGGTGATATCATTTCCGGTTCTGATTCTGAGAGGTTGATAAATGGGGTCCACGTCGATGTGTTTGTTAATGGAGTACTGGTTTGAATGCCATGCCTCGAATTCCCGCGTGCATCTTTGTTTGACCTGACCCAGAAAGGATGCATAGTCCCAGTCAAACTCGTGTCCTTCTTCATCTGTGTGTATAGATACCAGCAATAGTTGCTCATGTATCCTGGTGGCTAGTTTCCTGCGGTTTGTCCACTGTAATGTTTGTTGCAGTCCTTGCAGGGTATTTTGTGTATCACATTCGTTCTGCTGGTTCTGAGAACGAGGTCCTTTACATTCATCAGTAGTTGTCTCAGTGTGGTGGTAGGTTTGTGGGTTCCCATGATGCCTAGGGGCCAGAGTAACCTGGTGGCCATCTCTAAAATGCCTTTCATGTATGGCAGGATGAGTAGAGTCTGCAGGCGTGTTGTGTCTTCCTGTTTAGGACTGTTGTGCAGGAATGGGTGGACTGCGCTTATCAGGTAACCGTTGTTCCTGAATACGTTGTATAAGTGTTTCTCCTCAGCTTCTCATAGTTTCAGGGGAGCTGCAGTGTGTTGTGGCTTGTTTGAATGGTGGCCTGAGGCAGCTCTGTTTGTGGGTGTTGGGATGGTTGCCTCTGTAGTTGAGTATTGTGTGTGTGTGTGTGTGTGTGTGTGTGTGTGTGTGTGTGTGTGTGTGGTCTGCAGTTATAGAGTCATAGAGATGGACAGCATGCAAACAGACCCTTCGGTCCAACCCGTCCATGCTGACCAGATTTCCCAACCCAATCTAGTCCCACCTGCTAGCACCCGGCCCATATCCCTCGAAACCCTTCCTATTCATATACCCATCCAAATGCCTCTTAAATGTTGTAAATTGTACCAGCCTCCACCACATCCTCTGGCAGCTCATTCCATACACGTACCACCCTATGTGTGAGAAAGTTGCCCAGTAGGTCTTGTTTATATCTTTCCCCTCTCACCCTAAACCTATGCCCTCTAGTTCTGAACTCCCCGACCCCAGGGAAAAGACTTTGTCTATTTTTCCTATCCATGCCCCTCATAATTTTGTAAACCTCTATAAGGTCACCCCTCAGCCTCCGATGCTCCAGGGAAAACAGCCCCAGCCTGTTCAACCTCTCCCTGTAGCTCAAATCCTCCAACCCTGGCAACATCCTTGTAAATCTTTTCTGAATCCTTTCAAGTTTCACAACGTCTTTCCGATAGGAAGGAGTCCAGAATTGCACGCAATATTCCATAAGTGGCCGAACCAATGTCCTGTACAGCCGCAACATGACCTCCCAACCCCTGTACTCAATACTCTGACCAATAAAGGAAAGCATACCAAACACCTTCTTCACTATCCTATCTACCTACGACTCCACCTTCAAGGAGCTATGAACCTGCACTCCAAGGTCTCTTAGTTCAGCAACACTCCCTAGGACCTTACCATTAAGTGTATAAGTCCTGCTAAGATTTACTTTCCCAAAATGCAGCACTTCACATTTATCTGAATTAATTCCATCTGCCACTTCTCAGCCCATTGGCCCATCTGGTCCAGATGCTGTTGTAATCTGAGGTAACCCTCTTTGCTGTCCACTACATCTCCAATTTTGGTGTCATCTGCAATCTTACTAACTGTACCTCTTATGCTCGCATCCAAATCATTTCTGTAAATGACAAAAAGTAGAGGACCCAGCACCGATCCTTGTGGCACTCCACTGGTCACAGGCCTCCAGTCTGAAAAATAACCCTCCACCACCACCCTCTGTCTTCTATCTTTGAGCCAGTTCTGTATCCAAATGGCTAGTTCTCCCTGTATTCCATGAGATCTAACTTTGCTAATCAATGTCCCATGGGGAACCTTGTCGAACGCCTTACTGAAGTCCATATAGATCACATCTACTGCTCTACCATCATCAATCCTCTTTGTTACTTCTTCAAAAAACTCAATCAAGTTTGCGAGACATGATTTCCCACGCACAAAGCCATGTTGACTATCCCTAATCAGTCCTTGCCTTTCCAAATACATGTGCATCCTGTCCCTCAGGATTCTCTCCACCAACTTGCCCACCACTGATGTCAGGCTCACTGGTCTATAGTTCCCTGGCTTGTCTTTACCCCCCTTCTTAAACAGTGGCACCACCTTAGCCAACCTCCAGTCTTCCGGCACCTCACCTGTGACTATCGATGATACAAATATCTCAGTAAGAGGCCCAGTAATCACTTCTCTAGCTTCCCACAGAGTTCTCGGGTACACCTGATCAGGTCCTGGGGATTTAACCACCTTTAACCGTTTCAAGACATCTAGCACTTCCTCCTCTGTAATCCAGACATTTTGCAAGATGTCACCATCTATTTCCCTACAGTCTATATCTTCCATATCCTTTTCCACAGTAAATACTGATACAAAATATTCATTTAGTATCTCCCCCATTTTCTGTGGCTCCACACAAAGGCCGCCTTGCTGATCTTTGAGGGGCCCTATTCTCTCCCTAGTTACCTTTTTGTCCTTAATGTATTTGTAAAAACCCTTTGGATTCTTCTTAATTCTATTTGCCAACGCTATCTCATGTCCCCTTTTTGCCCTCCTGATTTCCCTCTTAAGTATACTCCTACTTCCTTTATACTCTTCTAAGGATTCACTCGACCTATCCTGTCTAAGCCTTATATATGCTTCCTTCTTTTTCTTAACCAAACCCTCAATTTCTTTAGTCATCCAGCATTCCCTATACCTACCAGCCTTCTCTTCCACCCTGACAGGAATATACTTTCTCTGGATTCTTGTTATCTCATTTCTGAAGGCTTCCCATTTTCCAGCCATCCCTTTACCTGTGAACATCTGCTTCCAATCAGCTTTCGAAAATTCTTGCCTAATACCGTCAAAATTGACCTTTCTCCAATTTAGAACTTCAACTTTTAGATCTGGTCTATCCTTTTCTATCACGATTTTAAAACAAATAGAATTATGGTCGCTGGCCCCAAAGTGCTCCCCCACTGACACCCCAGTCACCTGCCCTGCCTTATTTCCCAAGAGTAAGTCAGGTTTTGCACCTTCTCTAGTATGTACATCCACATACTGAATCAGAATATTGTCTTGTACGCACTTAAGAAATTCCTCTCCATCTAAACCCTTAACACTATGGCAGTCCCAGTCTATGTTTGGAAAGTAAAAATGCCGACCAGAACTATCCTATTATTCTCACAGATAGCTGAGATCTCCTTACAAGTTTGTTTCTCAATTTCCCTCTGACTATTAGGGTGTCTATAATACAATCCCAATAAGGTTATAATCTCTTCCTTGTTTCTCAGTTCCACCCAAATAACGTTCCTGGATGTATTTCCAGGAATATACTCCCTCAGCACAACTGTAATGCTATCCCTTATCAAAAATCCCACTCCCCCTCCTCCCTTGCCTCCCTTTCTATCCTTTCTGTAGCATTTGTATCCTGGAACATTAAGCTGCCAGTCCTGCCCATCCCTGAGCCACGTTTCTGTAATTGCTATGATATCCCTGTCCCATGTTCCTAACCATGCCCTGAGTTCATCTGCCTTCCCTATTAGGCACCTTGCATTGAAACAAATGCAGTTTAATTTATTAGTCCTACCTTGTGTTGATTCACTTCTGTTCACAACTGTACCTGTCTCAGATCGATCTCTTTCCTCACTATCTCCCTGGGTCCCACCACCACCACCACCACCACCACCGCCCCTCCCTCACTAGTTTAAATCCTCCCAAGCAGTTCTAGCAAATTTCCCTGCCAGTATATTCATCCCCTTCCAATTTAGGTGCAATCCGTCTTTCTTGTACAGGTCACTTCTATCCCAAAAGAGATTCCAATGGTCCAAAAATGTGAATCCTTCTCCCATACACCAGCTCCTCAGGTATGCATTCATCTGCTCTATCCTCCTATTCCTGCCCTCACTAGTTCGTAGCACTGGGAGTAATCCAGATATTACTATCCTTGAGGACCTCGTTTTTAAATTCCTGCCTAAGTCTCTGTAATCTCCCTTCAGAATCTCAACCTTTTCCCTTCCTATGTAGTATGGACAATGACCTCCTGCTGGCCCCTCTCCCCCGTGAGAACATTCTGCACCCTTTCTGAGACATCCTTGATCCTGACACCAGGGAAACAGCACACCATTCTGCTTTATCGCTGCTGGCCACAGAAACGTCTGTCTGTACCTCGGACTACAGAATCCCCTAACACAATTGATCTCTTGGAAACCGACGTACCCCTCGTTGCATTAGAGCCTCTGTGTTGGTTTTCCGTTCTACCATGATGTGCAGAAATGGGAGTTGGTTATTGTTCTCTTCCTCTTTGCTGAACCTTGGCAGCTAGATTATCAACCACTAGTTCAGAAGGAAAGAGGCCATTCAGCCCATTGTGTCCGAGCTAGTCACCAAGCCCATTTTTTACTTGATCCCGACTCTCAGCATTTGGTCCATAGCCTTGTATATTGTGGTCCATCAAGTCCGTTAGAATGGCACGGTACCTCAGTGGTTAGCACTGCTGCCTGACAGGGGCCTGGGTTCGATTCTAGCCTCAGGCAACTCTCTGTGTGGAGTTTGCACATTATCCCTGTGACTGCGTGGGTTTCCTCCAAAGTTCTCCAGTTTCCTTCCACCGTCCCGAGAATGTGCCGGTTGGGTGGATTGACCGTGGGAAATGCAGGATTACGGGGATGGGGTGGGAGGCCTTTCAGAGGGTGGGCCGAATTACCTGTTTCCATGCTGTAGGAATTCTCAGTGTGACGGCCGTCACCTTGCTTTGGGTCCAATATGGACAGAACAATGCCATATCAGATACCTAGCACCGCTCATTCACAGGAGCCGTCACCTCCAATGTTGTCTTCGATGCCACCAAAACACAGCGTTTGATATTGGAAACTCTAGATTCCTGCAGTACTCCTAAATCCTCCTTGTTGCAGTCAGATGTAGTCGCAGTTTGTCCCAGACATTTTGATGTTTAGCAAATCGGGAATTTTGGGAACGTTGACCATAATTCCATAAGTTTTCAGATACTTATGGATAAGGACAAGAGTGGACCTCAGATTAAGGTGTTAAATTGGGGGAGGGCCAACTAGAACCGAATTAGGCAGGAATGGGAGAATGTGGATTGGGAGCGAGGGTGAGGGTGTTTGATGGTGATTCCACATCTGACTTGTAGGAGTCTTTTGAGGACCAGTTGATTAGAGTACAGGAAATAGAGCGTGGAAATGAATGACAGGAATGGCAGGATTCGGGAAACACTGGATAATGGAGACGTTGTCAGTTTAGTCAAAATGAAAGAAAAACCGTGGGAAAGAAAAACTGCTGCCTTGCAGTGCTAGAGACCTGGGTTCAATTCCCGCCTCAGGCAGCTGTCTGTGTGGAGTTTGCACATTCTCCCCGTGTCTGTGTGGGTTTCCTCCGGGTGCTCAGGTTTCCTCCCACAGTCCAAAGATGTGCAGGTCAGGTGAATTGGCCATGCTAAATTGTCCATAGTGTTAGGTGAAGGGGTAAATATAGGGGAATGGGTCTGGGTGGGTTGCGCTTTGGCGGGTCGGTGTGGACTTGTTGGGCTGAAGGGCCTGTGTCCACACTATAAGTAATCTAATCTAAAAACGATCTAAGGTCTAGGCAACTAAAAACAGATAAATTCCTTGAAGAATATAGAGAAAGTAGGATGGAGCTCACATGGGGAGTTAGGAGAGTTAAAAGGGGCTATTGAGAAACCCAGAGGGTGAAGGAGAACCCTTGAGCATTTTATACATATATTAGAAGCAAGAGAGGAGCTAGGGAAAGAGAAGACCCTCTCAAGGGTAAGGGAGGGAGGTTATGTCTGGAGCCAGAGGACATAGTTCAGATCCTTAATGAGTACTTTACATCGGAATTCACTAAACAGAGGGTTGTGAGGGATATTGAAGTTAGGAAAAGATGTGTGAATACACTCTGACAGGTCAACATAGTGAGCGAGGAAGTGTTGGGTGTCTTGAAATACATTAAGGTAGGCAAGTCCCCAGGGCCAGAGGGGATCTATCCCAGGATGCTGTGGCAAGCAAGGGAGGAAATAGCTAAGGCCTTAACAGATGTCTTTGTCTCCTCTTTGGCCTCAGACAATTTCCAGAGGACTGGAAAATGGCCAAAGGTGTTCCTTTGCTTACAAAGGGGACCCAGAGATAATCGAGGTAATTACAGGCTGGTAAGCCTGCCCTCAGTGTTGGGGAAGCTGTTGGAGAAGATAATGAGAGGCAGGATTTATTCAGATTAGGAAGCGAATGGACTTGTTAGTGATCTCACCAACTTCACTGAGTGTTTTGAGGAGGTGACATGAATGATTGATGAGGGGAAGGCAGTGGATGTTGTCGACATAGCTTTAGTGAGGCATTTGATAAAATCTCTCATGGCAGGCTGGTACAGAAGGTCGAGTCTCTTGCGATGCAGGCGAGAGGGCTAAATGGATACAAAACTGGCTTGGTCATAGAAGAGAATAGTGGCGGAAGGTGCTTTTCTGAATGGAATCAGTAACTCGTGGTGTTCTGCAGTGATCAGTGCTGGGACCTTTGTTGTTTATAATACATATAAATGATCTGGAGGAAAATGTAAGTGGTCTGATCAGTAAGTTTGTGCTTAGTACCAAAATTAGCAGAGTTGCAGATAGTGAGGAGGATTGTCAAAGGAGACAGTGGGGTAGAGATAGATTGCAGACTTGGGCAGAGAAGTGGCAGATGAAGTTCAGTCCAGACAAATGCGAGGTGATGTCTTTAGGAATATCCAATTCAAGAGCGAATTCCGCAATAAATGGCAGAACTCTTAGGATCATTGACGTACGGGGGATCTGGGCGTACAGGTCCACAGTTCCCTGAAAGTGACAACACAGGTGGATAAAGTGGTCAAGATGGCACACAGCATCAAATATAAAAGTTGGCGAGTTATGCTACAGCTGTATAAAACTTTAGGTTGGCCATATTTGGAATATCGTGTGTCGTTCTGGTCCCCACACTACCAGGAGGTGGATGCTTTGGAGAGGGTGCAGAGAAAGTTTACCAGGATGTTGGTGGGTCTGGAAGGTTTTAATTATGAGGTGAGGTTGGATAAACTCGGATGGTTTTCACCTGAAAGATGGAGGCTGACGGACGACCTGATAGAGGTCTACATAATTATGAGAGGCATGGATAGGATTGATAGTCAGAGGGTTTTTTTTCCCAGATTGGAAAAGTCAACTACAAGAGGGCACGGGTTCAAGGTGAGAGGGGGAAAGTTTAGGGGAGAAATGCAGGGGAAAGTTTTTCACACAGAGGGTGGTGGATGGCTGGAATGCACTGCACATGGAGATGGTGGAGACATGTTTAAGGAATATCTTGATAGACATATGAATGGGAGGTAAACAGAGAGAAAGAAGCTGCATATGAGCAATAAGTAGTGGGTCTAAATGAGGATTTGGAATCAGTGCAGGCTTGGTGGGCCAAATAGCCCGTTCCTGTTCTGTGTTATATTGTATAAATATAAATTACTGCAAGTTATGTTGTACCTCAGGTAATTTAAGAGCTTAGATTTTTACCTGTGGCTCTGAGCTAATTTTCTCAGGCTGATGGTATCAATCAACTCCCTCAGTTGTACATCCTGTCTTTCTCACCATGAGCAATTTTTTGCTCGTGGAATTTTGATACTGGAGACTGACTGCTGCTTTTTGACTTTTCTCTACTTGGGAATAAATCAAAGGTGCGCCAGGAATCTCAGGCATGGGCCCATAACTCATGGCAGGTAGTCTTTAAGATTATCAGCGGTTCCGCCCCTCTCCAGCACCGAACCTCGCAGAGAGTGTGGGCCCTAGCCGAGAAATGTACGAGATTTTCTTGATTATTCTTTGAAACCCTCCTTCTATTGAACCGCTTGGTGAGTCAGTAGAAAATGGTTCAGCTTTCTCCTGAGGAACATTGTGAAATGAATTCAGAAGAACTGCTTGTGTGCTCCCTCCAGGATGGTTAACCTGAACATTTGCTGAATAAACTGCAGCATTACTTTGAGCAAGAGCTGTGGAATTTGTAGCCTAAGGGATACATATTACTAATTAGGTTTTGCTGAGGCTAGCCCTTTGTGTGACTAATTGACGCACAGTGATTCAAAACATCACAGAGTGAAACTATGAAGATGGGAATGAAAGCTAAGTGTTCCACAACGAGAAATCCAGAATTCAATGAGACAGTGTTGGGATTGCTGAGTAGAACTGGCAGCATCTGTGGATGGAGAACCGCATAACGTTTCAAACCTGTGAGTTTTCATCAAGTCTGGTGACAACTGTGCAAGCCACAATGTGGGTACAGGTCTCTCTTAAATCAGTATTCTTCCTAAAACAGATGTACACAGCCCTTTCACTCAGAGTATCACTCCTTCCAAAGTAAATGACAAAGTCAGATTGATTAATTTCTATTGCTTCCTCCCCCTATTATAATATATTTTTGTTTAGTGTTTTTATTTAATTTGCACACTTTGATAGTTTATTGGGAAATCTCGAGGGAAAACATCCAGTGAGAGAGACTGGACAGCCACTGAAGCTCCAGATTAATCGTTCAATTTATGTTAATCCAGCTCCCTCACACTGTCACTCACTAACCCCCTCCCCCAGCACCCTGTGTTACTGACTCTATCTCCCCTGGTGTTAATCCAGCTCCCTCACACTGTCACTCACTAACCCCCTCCCCCAGCACCCTGTGTTACTGACGGTATCTCTCCTGGTGTTAATCCAGCTCCCTCACACTCACTCAGTAACTCCTCTCCCCCAGCACCCTGTGTTACTGACTGTATCTCCCCTGGTGTTAATCCAGCTCCCTCACACTCACTCAGTAACCCCTCTCCCCCAGCACCCTGTGTCACTGATTGTATCTCCCCTGATGTTAATCCAGCTCCCTCACACTCACTCACTAATCCCTCTCCCCTAGCACCCTGTGTCACTGACTGTATCTCTCCTGGTGTTAATCCAGCTCCCTCACACTCACTAACCCCCCTCCCCCAGCACCCTGTGTTACTGACTGTATCTCCCCTGGTGTTAATCCAGCTCCCTCACACTCACTCAGTAACCCCTCTCCCCCAGCACCCTGTGTTACTGACGGTATCTCTCCTGACGTTAATCTAACTGAGGGCCCTGTGAAACATTGCAGGTTTGCCAGTAGTTGGTTACCTGCCCATCACAGCAGAGAATTAGTTTGAAAGGACATGCAAGCCTCCTCTCCTACCCTTGGCCCACAGTCTGTGCTGTAAAAGCCTACACAGCTTCTGGACTCAGCTGCACCTGCCTGCCTTTAATTGCTGTTTTTCCTGAACTTTGAAGCCCATGTCTGGCCAGCATCGTGTTTAAATGGCTGTTGTAGACTCGGCAGCGAAGCCTCATTTACATTAACTCTCATTACATCATCCACCTTAAGAAACCAAGACTTTTTATCGGGGAGGTGGGGCATATCACCAGCGCTTCACCAGAGACGTTACCTAGTCGTGGTGACGAAACGTCTGAAAGCAAACCATCCAGCTCAGGGAGCAAACTTGCATCCATATCACCAACCTGAGCTATGAATCTTCTCAAAAAGCACTGACTCATTGAGCTCCCTGCCCTCCTTTCACCTCCAAATCGGCCTTCTTTAATGTGTCCAGTTCATTGCGATGGAACTGAAAGCTGGTTATGTCGCAGCAGTTTGGGTTCAATTCATTTAGTCATTAGGCAGTACAGAACTTGCGTATTGTTTAAGAAAAACAGATACTTTTTGTTACAGCTTACTTGAACTAGTCAGGATAATTTGCAAGAATACTAATTTCTGTGGAAAAAAAAGCACTCTGTATGGGGAGAGTGCTGATTGTTTGGCAAGGGGACTTGTGGTAGGGGTGTACAGGAGAATGCACTGGTAAATGATGATTGACAAATAAATGTCTGACAGAAAAAACAGGCAGATGCAATCTGCTGATTTCAACTCCACAAAATAGGTCACCACATTCACTGGTTCGTTTCTTGGGGCAATGTCTCAGCTAATCAGAGTCAACCTGCCTGTTTTAAAAATTAAGGCCTGACAGTTAACTGTCAATCATAATTTAGTTACGCATTCTCCATGGCAATGCATCTACCAATCAGATTCCACTTGCCAACCAAGTAGCTGCCTCCATTTATGCGGCATAAATGTTGATGTGTATCAGGCAACTTTAGGTAATTTTGCTAACTTACCTCCAATCCATCCCCCCCCACCCCCACCCCCACCCTGGTCACTGTTCTAAACCCTGCAGTGCCCCCTCGAGAGCTCTCTTCTTCTCTACTTGTTTCCTCTTATAGATCAACTTTACACCTGCCACATTGGCTACATGTTTGGCACCTGTCCTTCTGTCTCCTCTGTTTGGATCAATGTCAAATTTGCTTGATCCTGTGCAGCACATTTGGGTGTTTAACTGCATTCAAGGTGCTTTAGAAATGCAGGTTGTTGTTGTTTTGTACTATCAGGAAACAGGTGACACACAGGCAGGCAGCATCTGCAAGGAGAGAAAAACATGTTTCAGGTATGAACCCCCGTCGTGAGAATTCTATGTTCTATCCTGACTTGCCTGCTCTCCTGAGGGAGTTGCTGTGTGTTTCTGGGAGTTCCTGTTTTTGTTTTGGCTTATCAGTATCTTTAGTATTTTGCCTTTTGATATTAACACTTGTTACATTAAGTTTGCTTGTTGTGAAAGTCTCAGTTTGCTGCTAGTTAAATATATTAATGAGGTCACATTCGCACATGCACTGTGCAAATTTGCACTGAGACAGTGGAAATAATTTAGCTTCGCAGTCTGTTTTCAAGTACTCTTTATTTAGTCTGGAGAACTGCAAGTGCTACCCTTCTTGCGTCGATGTCATCATTAAAATCTTTCGTGAAGAACACTTTCTCCCACATTAGGAACAGAGTAAAGGCATGGTCTGATACATCTGCTGTAATAATCACTCCAAGGTTAGTTCCAAAGAATGCTGCAGGGGAGGGCGAGATCTGTGAGTACCTCGTCAGTTAGAATCATAATGAGCCACCCAGAAAACACACATACAGGCGCACAGACACACACACAGATACACACACACACAGAGGCATACAGACACATATACACACAGACACACGCACGCACACATACAGATGCACACATACACACACAGACACACGCACACACACATACAGATACACACACAGGCGCGCACACAGACACAGGCATATAGACACATACACACACAGACACACGCACACACACATACAGATACACACACACAGGCGCGCACACACACAGACATACAGACACATACACACACAGACACACGCACACACAGACACACGCACACACACATACAGATGCACACACACACAGACATACACACATATACACACAGACACATGCACATACACACAGGCATACACACACAGACACGCGCACACACACATACAGATACACACACAGGCGCGCACAAACACACACACACACACACACACACACACACACAGGCGTACACTCACACACACACACACACACACACCCACATAGTCTCTGCAATTCTTAGTCTTTAAGTCATACAAATTCCACTAATTCACGCTTGCTTCAATATTTCTGTCCCTTTGTTCCCTGCTTCACCTCTGATGCCTATCTGTATCTCTAGGCGAAAGTGAGGCCTGCAGATGCTGGAAACCAGAGTTTAGATCAGAGTGGTGCAGGAAAAGCACAGCAGGTCAGGCAGCATCCGAGGAGCAGGAAAATCGACGTTTTGGGCAAAAGCCCTTCGTCAGGAATGGCTATATCTCTGTCTCTTGCTCTTTTGCTCCCTCTTATTTTGTCTCTGGTCTCACTTTCTTTCTCGTTCTCTCTTTCTGTCTGTGGTTTGATCCCCTGACTCTTGGCATCTCTTGATTTTTACCTCTCCTGCTCCCAGTCTTTCCCTCATCCTTAATCCCGTTTTGGTTATCTGTTCTATCACTTGCTTTCTCAATCCTTCGCAGCCAGTGCTCCATCTCCTTAAATCAAAGGAAAATACTGTAGATGCTGTCAGTTTGAAACAAAAGTAGAAATTGCTGGAGAAACTTGGCAGGTCTGGCAGTATCTGGGGAGAGAAAAGCAGAGTTCAATGTTCAAGTTTATTTGTTTTACTTTGCTTATTCACTCATAGGGAGTGGGCGTCACAGGCTGGGCCAGAATAATCACTGCCCCTAGTTGTCCCTTGAGAAGGTGGTGGTGAGCGGCCATTTTGAACCGCTGCAGTCCACCTGCTGTGGGTTGTCCCACAATTCCCTTAGGGAGGGAATTCCAGGATTTTGACCCAGCAGCAGTGAAGGGAAGGCGATGTATTTCCAAGTTTGGATGATGAGGAGGGGAACCTGTGGTGTTCCCATGTATCTGCTGACCTTGTACTTCTAAGTGGAAGTGGTGGTGGGTTTGGAAGGCACCGGCTAAGGATCTTTGGAGACTTTCCACAGTGCACCTCACAGATATGGTTTCTTCAGGACTGTGTTCTCCTCCTTCACTAAATCTGTTTTCACTTTTGCCTTGGTGACTTCTGTGTTTAAGACCCTCTCTCCAAGACCTTCCCTAGCACAGCCTGAAGCGAGCTACAAGGTTCAGGAGCCACCATGTTCTGCTTTTTCACTTTAGTCAGGCTGGGCCTCAGGGACCCAGTGATGCCACATGCCTTTAGTTGCCTACGTGAGGTTAGATCATGTGCCAGTTGTTTCCTGCCAATCCTGACTGGATGTTTTATGTACTGGGAGCTGCCTGTGGACTTTCTATCTTTGTGTGTTGTGTCATGAATCTCCCTCTTGTTTTTCCCCTCGTGGAGTTCCTTGTATGGCTGATCTTGCTCATAGGTTTCTGTAGGCCCATGATCCTCAGTTTCCATGGTAACCTTCCCTCCCCGGAAAACATTTATTGGATTTGCATGTATTAACCTCACAAGCTCCACCCATCCAGGGCAAAGATGGAGGAGTGGACACTGCCACACATTTGGGGGGGTTGTGACCGGGTCTATTGGTTGAGGATGTGGATTGATTGAATGAGGGAGGGGTATTAGGTTCCACGATGGTGGATTTGGACTGGCCAACATAGCCCAGACGAAATTATTTTAACTTTCTTTTGTAAAGGCAGAGAGTTTGGGTGCCGGTAATAAAGGCACTGAAGAGGTCAGGACCAGGACAGTAGGGTCTGCTGATTTCCAGTACCATGGGTGGCTGATTTTACAAAGCATTTACAGCACAGGAACTGTCAATTCTTGCTGTTTGTGCCCGTGTTCACGATTCCCACAGACATTTCCCTCTTTATTGGTTCCTTTCCACAAATCCTTCTGCTCCATTCTCCATCGTGTGTGTTTCTGACTCGACGGAATGGATCTATGCTATTCACCTCAGCTACTCCCTGTGGCATGGGCGCAGTCAGTGCCCCATTCTAATAAAGGGTCCTCCCATTGACAGTCTCTGCTGTGCTGAGGGCCACAATCCTGATGCAAGAAACGTGTGAAACAGGAGCGAGAGTGGGACCGTCCAGCCCCTTCAAGCCTGCTCACTGTTCGATAAGATCCCAACTCATCTGGTTCTGATGTCAATCCTACATTCCTGCCTGCATCAAAAACTTGTTTGTCAAGAATCGATCTAACCCCACCTTATAATTATTCAATAACCCTGAGCCCCGGCTCCCTCTGGAGAAATTTGATCCACGTTCATGAACTCCTGAGAGAGGAAAGAAATCCTATCTCCATTGCACATCCCTACGATGTTCAGCCCTTCCTGATTTGTCTGATTTCCCCCTCACCAATTTGACCTGATTTGTATAAAGCACTGATGGCACCTGCAGCTGAACACCCTTGTATAATAGCAATATTTATTTCAGTGAGGAGCTGACTTGCAGCTTAATTGAAATTAGAAGCTGGGATGTTTGGCATTCCTTACCTAGATACTGGCTGCGTTGTTGGTACCTGCTGTTCCTGGTGCAGATAGAAATTGTGTTCTATGTACATTCACAGGAAATGAGAGTCACTGGCTGGGCCAGCATTAGTTACCCATCTCTAGATATCCTATAAAAGCTGGTGGTGAACTGCCTTCTTGATCCACCGCGGTCTTTGGGTTGTGGGGACAGCTGCAATGTTGGTAGGAAGGGAACTCTAGGATTTGGACCCAGAAATGCTGAAGGAATGCTGATAATTGAGTATAGTTTGGAGGGGAACTTGCAGATGGTGTTCCCATGTATCTGCTGCCTTTGTCCTTTTCGATGCAGTCCTGGATGATGATGTTGTTGAAGGAGTCTTGGTGATTAGCCGCAGTGCATCTTGCCGATAATACACACTGCTGCTACTGAGCGTTGGTGGTGGTGGGGGGGAGTGAGTGCTTGTGAATGTAGTGCCAATCAAGTGGACTGCTTTGTCCTGGATAATGTCAAGTGTCTTGAATTTTGTTAAAGCTGCAAATGTCCGGGCAATTAGGGAGTATGCCATCACACTCCTGAGTTGTGCATTTTATTGGCTATTTGTGGTATAGGCGCACCATGGATTGCACTTTCTGGTAGACTGTCACCAAACGTTCCACACTTAAACCGGTGAAGGGATACAAATACATACAACCTGCCTGAATGGTCAATCGTCCCAGAATATCCTTAAATGTGCAGTCAATTTATAACACCCATAAAATGATCATTGACCTGTATGTACAATGACTTAGCAAATGTACTAATCATCTGATTGAAATACCCATGGCTGATATTTTTATTTCTATTTTTTACAAAAAAACACTTCCATGGGATGCGGGTGTCACTGGCCAGGGCAGCGTTTTGTTTCCTGTCTTTAATTGCCCTTGAACTGAGTGGCTTTCTAGGTCGTTTCAAAGGGCAGTTAAGAATCCACCACATTGCTGTGGGTTGGAGCCACATGTCGACCAGACCAGGTACGGATGGCAGGTTTCCTTCCCTAAAGGGCAGGGGTGAACCAGATCGATTTTTACGACACGGCCACCAATCCACCAGCTTTTAATTCCAGATATTCAGACCTGCCTCTGACCCTTCAGTCTGAATTTACTACTCCAGAGATGTTACCAACACTCGATGATAGTTTTGTGGTTACCATGACTCACTTTCAATTACAGATTTATTAATGAATTGAATTTCGACTCCACCAGCTGCTGTGGTGAGGCTGTTGAAGTGATGTCCCCAGGGCATTCATCTGGGCCTCTGGGTTATGTGACCACTGTGTTCCCCCCCCCCTCTGTAAATGAAATGGTTAAGTCCTGACTTCCTGTATCTTGCTGAAGAGGATGCTACAGAACAGACTGACTTTGGCATGAAACACTGCAGCGCGACAGGACCTTATATAAAAAAAGCTTCCTGTGGGAAGTGTTGCCCTGTGTTCATGTTCCCTCTTGTCCCACTCCTTCAGTTGTCCCAGCCTTTTCCGAAGGCCACGAACTGTTGCCTTACTTTTGACCACTTGCCCAGTTTGTGTGTGAGCCTGAGTGGAGGAAGGCAGGCTGTTGAAGTCGAGCTTAGACAGCACGCTTTTCTGTGCAGGAATTGAATTGCTTTGACCATGGTATCTCATACCACCGTGAGTTAATGACGCGTTTCAAAGATCCCAGAGGGTCGTGCTGATTGAGTTCCACTTGCCCAGTGCCATTGAGTTGCTACACTCCCCACTGATGTGTAGCAGGGAGTGTGTTTGCCCTGGTGACAGTACTAACAGCTACAGGCAGGGGCGCTGTTCCTAAGCACGGCAACTAGTCAGTCGTCCTCGGTGAGAGCAGCTCTCATTACCACCGGTGGATTGTTACCATGGTTACCTTTGCATGGCGATATCCCCAAGACTCTAATTTTATGAAATGTACTGCTGTTCAGGGCATGCCTCACAGTGGTTGGTCATTTTCTCCTTGTATGTGGTATCTGTCTACTTGGCATTGTGTGTGGCAGAGCTGAATTGATCCCCTTTGTCTCTGGCAGCAAGGTCTCATACGAAACATACAAATTAGGAGCAGGGGAAGGCCATTTGGTCCATCAATGCTGCTTCGGTATTATTTAACATCATGGTTGATCTGATTGTAAACTCAATTTTCCATTCCACTTACCCCCCGATAACCTTTCACCCCCTTACCAAGAATCTATTCACCTGAGCCTTAAGATGAAGTTCAAAGACTCTTCTTCCAGAGTGATAGGGAGAGGTTGAATAGGCAGATGCTGCTTTCCCTGGAACGTCGGAGGCTGAGGGGTGACCTCATAGGGGTTTATAAAAACATGGGGGGAATGGATAGGTTGAATAGCCAAGGTCTTTTCCCCAGTGTGGGGGAGTCCCCAACTAGAGAGTGTAGGTTTAAGTTGTGAGGGGAAAGATTTAAAAGGAACCTAAGGGGCAACCTTTTCCCTCAGTGGGTGGTGCGTGTATGGACTGAGCTGCCGGAGGCTGGTACAATTACAGCATTTAAAAGGCATCTGGTTGGGTATATGGATAGGAAGGGTTTAGAGGGATATGGGCCAAATGCTGGGAAATGGGAGTAGATTAGGTTGGGATATCCGGTCAGCACTGACGAGTTGGACTGAAGTGTCTGTTTCTTTCTGTGCTGTACATCTCTGTGAGTTACAAAGATTTGTGATCTTCTGAGCAAGTTATTTTTCTAATCTTTGTTATTAATGGATGACTCTTAGCTTTTAAGCTGTGTTTAAAGCAGTTCGCGATTCTCCCACATGAGGAAGCATCCTCATCCAGCTGTTGAGACCCCTCAAAATCTTGTAGATTTCAACCACGTTGCCTTTCACTCTTCCAGAATCCAGCAGATATAGGCTCAGTCTGTCCTGCCTTTCCTCATCACACAATCCACCCATCCCAGGGATTAGTCTAGGAGACCTCTAAACTTCCTCCAAGGCATTTACATCCGTCCTTATATAAGGCCTCCAATTCCCTACAGTGTGGAAACAGACCCTTCGGCCCAACAAGTCCACACCAACCCTCCAAAGAGCAACCCACCCAGACCCATCTCCCCCTGATTAATGCACCTAACACTACGGGCAATTTAGCATGGCCAATTCACCTGGCCTCCACACCTTTTGGACTGTGGGAGGAAACCGGAGCACCCGGAGGAAACCCACGCAGTCACGGGGAGAATGTGCAAACTCCACACAGTCACCTGAGGCTGGAATCGAACCCAGGTCCCTGGTGCTGTGAGGCAACAGTGCTAACCACTGAGCCATCGTGCCACCGAACTCAGTTCTGCTATTCTTGTCACACTGATGCCCTATATAATTGAAAAATGCCCTCCCTACTCTTGCATTTGGTTCCCCTCGCAATAAACCATAACATTCTACTCACTTTGTTAACTACTTGCCTGTAACTGCATGGGACATGTACACCAGACTACCCAGATCTCTCTGCATCTCAGAGCTCTGTAACCTCCATGTCTTTGGTTTTTTCATCCAAATCATTTTTATAAATTGTAAACAGTCAAGGCTCCAGCAATGATTCCTGTACCACTCAGCTCATTTTGCTAATCAGGAAAATATCCATATGTGCCTACTCGCTGTTTCCTGTTAACTAGACAATTTTCTTTCCATGTTACTCCTTACACCTTAAGTCTTTATTTTCCAAAATAGCCTTTCACAGAACAGATTATCAAATGCCTTCGGGAAATCTAGGTAAGGTACATCCATGTGTTTCCCTTTGTAGAGAGCATGTGACATCTTCTGACTCATCAATTTGGAAATGAGATGTGACCAGCCATTCTGTGTTGTGTCTTCTAGGCATGTTTTCTTCTGTTCCTGCTCACATGGGTTCTGACCTAATGCAATGCGTGGCGGAGAGGGTTAGATTAAGAATTTCTCTTTTTAAGAGTTAGGGCTGAGGCAGCCGAAACTTGCTGTTCACCGAATGAAGAAAATCAGGGATGTGCAAGAGGTAGTAATGTAAGGCCTGCAGAGTCCTGGGTGAATTCCAGCCGGAGGAGATTACAGGGAGCAGGCTAGGCCCTGAGGTGATTTGACCACATTGGCGAGAATTTTAAAATCTAGTGAGCCCTGGGCAGCCAAAGAACTCAATCCAAAATGAGCGCCCCACAGTCTTTTCTTTTAGTCCTTATACAGCACAAGTTAGATACGCAGCTCAACAAAACCCCCCAGACGCAGTGCCACCCTGTAAATGCCAGATGGTTAGGGATTGATGGATGGGATGCCTGGGTCCCATTGATTGAAGGTGAATCCTCTGATTCTCAGTAACCTGTGACAGCAGCCTGTGTTTATCTTCCTGTAGGTGACTCTGGAGAAGGTGCTGGGCATCACGGTCTCTGGAAGCAGTGGTCTTGCATGTGACTCAAAGACTGGACTTGTAGCCTACCCGTCTGGGTAAGTAGATGGGCTCACAGAATCCCATTACCTTTAAAATAGCTGATGATTCCGAGCAGCATGTGTCAACTTAATTTTCCTCCCCGCTACATGTGGTTGTGTTCAGGTCATCAAATGCTGAAAGGTTTGGTTTGTTAGGTGCTAGTGACCTGAAGCTCCTATAAAAGTCGACGCGTTAATGTACCAATTTGAACGCAGACATTGATGTGTCGTGGCAGCCCAGGTAAGAGGGAGGGAGCAGACCCCAACAGGTCACCCTGTGCTGATCCCCCTCTCCAACTAAGCCTGCAGGTAACAAAGAGACAAGTCTGACAGAGAGCGTTGTCAGGAAGTGAAAGGCTTTGGCCAATTCTGTGTTCGAACTTTATTTTGAAAGAAGAATTCTGATGTGAGAGTCTGCTGCCCATCCCCAGATCCATGCGGATTATTTAAAAGATTCTGAAAAGCAACCAGACCTTGTCATGCTCCTGTCCCCAAAACCATTTGTATCCACAATTCTGTTCAAAATTTCATTGCATTCTGATGTAAAGCTTAAAAAAAATCTCAGGTTGTGTTAGTGAATCGAGGTAAATGAAACACTATGTTGTTCCCAACTTATACCCTCATTGACATTCCCACAAGTCAAAAGAGGTTGCCTTCCATTTTGTCAACATTAAGCTGAGGTATGTTTTCGTTTGCTGTGTAACTGCACAGCATTTTCTTTTTATTCAGGAAGGTAAGGAATTCCCAACGTATAGCTTATTTAATAAGGAAAGAATAGAAATGAATTCAGTTCTTCTACTTGTCTCTATGCGTGTGTGTATGTCTGAGCGTCTGTGTATTTGTCTGTGTGTATTTGTCTCTGCTCTCTCTGTATGTTTATCTGTATATGTCTATCTGCCTTCATTTGCATGTGTGGCTGTCTGTGTGTGCCTATGTGTGAGTTTGTGTGTGTGTCTGCCTCTGTGCATGTGCATCTGTCTCCATGTGTGTTTGTCTGCCCACCTGTTTGTCACTGTGTGTATTTGTGCACACATATTTGACACTGTAACTGTGTGTGTGTGTGTGTTAGGCTGTGTTTGTGTGTTGTCCCTATATGTAAGAATGAGTGACAATGAGGTAAATATAATTACAGGCTACATTGCAAAGCTGAAGCAGGTGGGGGAAGGGCGAGTCAGTGGTATAATGAGCTGTATTAAAGGCCTCAAGGTAGTCAGTGACAAATGGAAATTGGTGAATAATTCAAAGCAGGCTTAGCACTGAATCAATGTGGATACACTCACACCTTTCTCTCTGTTTCTGTCTCAGATATCAGGTGAAGGCTGTGGTTAAGGCTTTGTTTATAATGGAGCCTCTCTCCTACTGCTCCACAATTTGGTACGTTCTTTGAGGCACCAATATGCAACACTTTTGGACCCCTCTATCTGTGCAATTGGGGCTGCCGTTACAGTTGCTGCTGAGGCTAGCAATGGGGGCCTTTAGAAACTGGAGGATAGCACTCAATCCTAGAAACTATTGAGTCTGGGACTATTTGTAATTTTCAAAGGAAACTGCTCACCATCAATCAGAGAGCTTCTTAAGTTATTTAAGGAGATAATAAAGTGTATTTTTAAAATTAATCTGTGAGGCGTGGGGATTGCTGGCTGTCAGCAATCTCTGACACTTCCCTCCCCTTCCTGGACCTCTCCATCTCCATTAATGACGACCGACTTGACACTGACATTTTTTACAAACCCACCGACTCCCACAGCTACCTGGATTACACCTCTTCCCACCTTACCTCTTGCAAAAATGACATCCCGTATTCCCAATTCCTCCGCCTCCGCCGTATCTGCTCCCAGGAGGACCAGTTCCACCACAGAACACACCAGATGGCCTCCTTCTTTAGAGATTGCAATTTCCTTTCCCACGTGGTTAAAGATGCCCTCCAACATATCTTGTCCACATCCCGCACCTCCGCCCTCAAACCCCACCCCTCCAACCGTAATAAGGATAGAACACCCCTGGTGCTCACCTTTCACCCTACCAACCTTCGCATTAACTGCATCATCCGCCGACATTTCCGCCACCTCCAAACAGACCCCACCACCAGGGATATATTTCCCTCCCCACCCCTTTCCGCTTTCCACAAAGACTGTTCCCTCCGTGACTACCTGGTCAGGTCCATGTCCCCCAACAACCCACCCTCCCACCAACCCACCCTAATGTGCTGGCACCCTCCCCTGCCATTGCAGGAATTACAAAACCTGTGCCCACACCTCCTCCCTCACCTCCATCCAAGGCCCCAAAGGAGCCTTCCACATCCATCAAAGTTTTACCTGCACATCCACCAATATCATTTATTGGATCCGTTGCTCTCCTCTAATTTGGGGAGACTGGACGCCTCCTAGCAGAGCACTTTAGGGAACATCTCTGGGACACCCGCACCAATCAACCACACCGCCCTGTGGCCCAACATTTCAACTCCCCCTCCCACTCAGCCGAGGACATGCAGGTCCTGGGCCTCCTTCACCGCCGCTCCCTCACCACCAGACGCCTGGAGAAAGAACGCCTCATCTTCCACCTCAGAACACTTCAACCCCAGGGCATCAATGTGGACTTCACCAGTTTCCTCATTTCCCCTTCCCCCACCTCACTCCAGTTCCAACCTTCCAGCTCAGCACCATCCTCATGACCTGTCCTACCTGTCAATCCTCCTTCCCACCTATCTGCTCCAACCTCCCCTCTGACCTATCACCTTTTCCCCACCACCATTCACCTATTGTACCCTTTGCTACCTTTGCCCTGACACACACACACACACACACACACACACACACTCTCACACACACACACACACACACACTCCCATTTATCTTTCCACCCTGGAGGCTTCCTGCCTCTATTCCTGATGAAGGGCTTTTGCCCGAAACGTCGATTTTCCTGTTCCTCAGATGCTGCCTGACCTGCTGTGCTTTTCCAGCACCACTCTAATCTAAACCCTGTCAGCAATTTTTGTCCGTTCCCTAGCTGCCCTTGAGAAGGAGGTGGTGAGCTGCCTTCTTAAATCACTGAAGTCAATCCACAATGTTGTTCGGGAGAGAATTCCAGGATTTTGACCCAGTGACACTGAAGGAATGGTGATATATTTCCAAGTCAGGGTGGTGAGTGGCTTGGAGGGAAAATTTCCTTGTATCTGCTGCTCTTGACCTTCTAACTCAAAGTGGTCGTGGGTTTGGAAGGTGCTGCCTGAAGATCTTTGGTGAATTTGTGCAGTGAGTCTTGTAGATGGTACACACTACTGCTACTGAGCATCAGTGGTGCTTGTACATGTGGTGCAGTCAAGCGGGCAGCTTTGTCCTGATAGTGTCAAGCTTCTTGAGTGTTTTTGGAGCTGCACCCATCCAGGCAAGTGGGGAGTATTCCATCACACTCCTGACTTGGGCCTTGTAAATGGTGGATAGGCTTTGGGAGTCAGGAGGTGAGTTACTCGCAATAGACCTGCCTTTGGAGCCACTGTGTTTATGTGGTGAGTCCAGTTGAGTTTCTGGTTAATAGTAACCCCAAATATGTTGATAGTGGGGGATTCAATGATGGTAACGCTATTGGATGTCAAAATTGTCTCTTATTGGTGATGGTCATTGCCTGGCATCTGGGTGGCACATTTGCCACCTGTCAGCCCATATCTGGATATTGTCCAGATCTTGTTGCATTTGGACACGGACTGCTTCAGTTTCTGAAGACTCATGAATGGTGCTGAACATTGCGTAATAATGGCCACCATCCCCACTTCTGACCTGATGGAGGGAAGGTCATTGATGGAGCAGCTGAAGATGATTGGGCTTAGGACAATACCCTGAGGAGCTCCTGCAGTGATATAGCTGGAGCTTAGATGGCTGACCTCTGAAAACTGTCACCATCTTCTGATATGTCAGGTATGACCCCAACCACTGGAGAGTTTGCCTGCTGATTCCAGTTTTGCTCAGACTCCTTGCTGCCACCCTTTGGTCAAATGCAGCCTTGATGTCAAGGGCCGTCTCTCTCCCCTCCCCTCTAGAATTCAGCCTCTTTTGTCCATGGTTGAACCAAGGCTGTAATGAGGTCAGGAGCTGAGTGGCCCTGGCGGAACCCAAACTGGGTGTCACTGAGCAGGTTATTGCTGAGCAGGTGCTGCTTGATAGCACTGTCGATGACCCCTTTCATCATTTTACTGATGGTCGAGTATAGACTGACGGGACAGTAATTAGCTGAAATAACTGCAAATGCTGGAAATCAGAAGCAAGAACAGAAATTGCTCAGCAGCTGAGTTTTGGCACCAGTTTCCTTTCTTGTTTGTGATAATTGGCCAGGTTGGATTTGATCTGAACAGGACATACCTGAGCAATGTTTCACATTATCGGGTAGATGCCAGTAACGTAACTATACTGGGAGAGCTTGGCTAGAGGAACAGCAAATTCTGGAGCACAAGTCTTTTGTACTGTTGCTAGAATGTTGTCAGGGCCTGTAGCTTTTGCGGTATCCAGTGCCTCCAACCGTTCCTTCGTATTGTATGGAATATATCAAGTTGGCTGGAGACTGGTATCTGTAAGCTGGGGAAATCACTGGAAGAGGCCGAGATGGATCATCCCCTGGGCACTTCTGACTAAAGATTCTTGCAATATGCTGGTCTCTTCCATCATTAAGGATGGGAATATTTGTGGATGCTCCCCCTCCTAATGAGTTGTTGAATTGTCCATCACCATTCGTGATTGGATAAGGCAGGACTGCAGAGCCATTGATTATGGAATCTGTCTAATCTATCTGGTTGTTAGTTCTGTCTATCACTTGCTGCTTATGCTGTTTGGCACACATGTGGTCCTGTTTGGTAACTTCACCAGGTGGCGTAGCAGATAGTGAAGGGGACTGTCAGAGAATACAGCAGAATATAGATAGATTGGAGACATGGGCAGAGAAATGGCAGATGGAGTTCAATCCAGGCAAATGCGAGGTGATGCGTTTTGGAAGATCCGATTCAAGAGCGAACTCTACAGTGAATGGAAGAATCCTGAGGAAAATTGACGTACAGAGAGATCTGAGTGTTTAGGTCCATTGTTCCCTGAAGATGGCAACGCAGGTCAGCAAAGTAGTCAAGAAGGCATATGGCACACTTTCCTTCATAGGACGGGGTATTGAGTACAAGAGTTGGCAGGTCATGTTACAGTTGTATAAGACTTTGGTTCGGCCACATTTGGAATCCTACATACAGTTCTGATAGCCATATTACCGAAAGGATGTGGATGCTTTGGAGAGGGTGCGGAGGAGGTTCACCAGGATATTGCCTGGTATGGAGGGTGCTAGCTATGAAGAGAAGTTGAATAGTTTAGGATTATTTTCATTAGAAAGACAGAGGTTGAGGGGGGACCTAATTGAGGCCTAAAAGATTCATGAGAAATAGAGACAGGGTGGATAGCAAGAAGCTTTTTCCCAGAGTGTGGAATGAATCCATGGGGTCATGAATTCAAGGTGAGAGGGGAAAGGTTTAAGGGAGATATGTGTGGATAGTTCTTTACGCAGAGGGTGGTGAGGACCTGGAACATGTTGTCAGCAGAGATGGTAGAGGCGAGCATGATAGCATCATTTAAGATGCATCTAGACGGATATGTATATGGTCAGGGAGCAAAGCGATACAGATATTTAGAAATAGGCGACAGGTTTAGATAGAGGATCTGAATCAGCGCAGGCTTGAAGGGCCGAAGGGCCTGTTCCTGTGCTGTCATGTTCTTTGTTCTTTGGTCTTTGAGGCCTTATCTTCAGGTATACCTGGTACTGCTCCTGGCATGTTGTCCTGAACTCTCCATTCTGACCAGAACAAAATGGGATTTTGTGCTTTTTAGCTGGACAGAGCCAAACAGTCTTATATGTTAGTGCACAGCTGTGTTCAGTGCAAGGCAAAAGAACCTTTGTTCTCATTGGTTTTTTTTAGTGAAACCTGAGGGGTCAACAAGTATAACGTTGAGTACTACACTTTGATTTGGCCTCTGTGGCCACTTTTAGCTGTCTTCTCCCTTTAGGCCTTGCTGTCCAAGATGGTGGATTCTTCACTGTATCATTTATCGTGAGCTGCCACCTCATGAAGGGAAATTGACTGGAAGCAGACCAGGACTGGCCATATTAACACAATGGCAAAGAGTAGTTCAGAGGCTAGGAATACCGCAGTGATGGAATACCCCCCTATTTGCCTGGATGGGTGCAGCCCCAGCAACATCCCGGGAGCTTGACACCATCCAGGGCAAAGCAGCCCGCTTGACTGACACCACATCTACAACAATCCACTCTCTCTGCCACTGATGCTCAGTAGCAGCAGTGTGTACTATCTATAAGGTACATTGCAGAAGCTCACAAAGGTTTCTGAGAAAGTACCTTCCAAACCCACCAGTACTTCCATCAAGGGCAGCAGATACCTGGGAACGCCCCCCCCCCCCGCAAGTTCCCCTCCAAACCCAGGGTGTGAGCATGAAAAGTTAAGACGACCATTCCAGTGTTGCACTCAAGGACGTTTTATGTGCTGTCTTTGTGTAATCGAAACTAAGACTCAGTCTAGCATCTTGGTTGGATGTACAGGGTTCCATATCCTCAGGGAAGTGGACGATTGTCTGGTCATTTTCACATCAATGTCAAGGAGTGTTCACTGAGGGCAAACCACAGAATCATGGAGCAGTCCCAACACAGAAGGAGGCCAGTCAGCCCACTGGCTCTCTGAGCGAGCGGTTCACTCGCTCTCCAACCTCTCTCCATAACCTTACATTGGCCTTCTTTATCAGATAGCAGTCTCACTCCTCTTTCTCAGCTGCCTCCTCCACACGCCCACGCAGCGGTGGGAAATGGGAATAGTTTGGTGGGGTTTTCTTTGACCAGCACAGACTCAAATGCGGCGAAGAGCCTTGTCGGAATCTGTGAGAGTGCGTCGCTGACCTTTGTCACTCACTGTGTGAAAGCGTTCTCCTCTCAAATCGTGCCGGCTTCTTTTCGCAATTAAAGTCCTGCTCTCTTGGTTCTTGATCTTTCGTGACCTCGGACAGTGTGTCCCGCCCTGTCCTGTGGAGGCCCCCTCATGAGTTTGAATACCCGTATCAGATCTCTGGTTAGCCTCGCCCTTCCCATTGGAAAACAGTCCTAAATTCTCCGATCCATGTTTAAAACTAAAGCTCCTCTTCTCTGGAACTATTGTCTTGAATCTTTTCTGCTCCCTCTCCAGCTCCTTTACCCCTTCCCTAAAGTACGATGCCTAGAACTGAACACAGTGCTCAGGTTGAGGCCTTACAGTGTCTGATACAATTTCAATGTATCAGATCTTATTCTCTCTCACCCTATTAATAAAGCATAGGATGCTGTATGCTTCATTAACCGTGCTCTCAATCTGTCCTTCCATCTTCAATGACTCGTGTTGGCCCTCTGCACTGCCTTTAAAACTGTGCATTTATTCTGTAGTCTCTCTCTCTCTCTCTCTCTCTCTCTCTGTTCTTCCTACTAAAGATAACACAAGCCAACTCTCCCCCAGCCAACTCTGACAAAATCTTCATTAAAGTACAACACTATGTTTTTGATGCATGGTCCCTTTCATCAGTTGACGCTCTGAAATATTAAACAAAAATTACCAAAGTGCGTTGAAATGGTGTTGAGAGCTGTGTGGAGTTTTTTTTCTCTTTGAGAGGTTACTTGTCCGGAGCTTAGAGTCTAAGACACAAGGTTGAGGTGAAGAAGGCATGAGGATTAATTGGGATTAGCAGTTCTCTGACCAGCTTGGCATAAACCTTGCAGATAACCATAGAGTTTTACACATGGGCAGCACAATGTGAGCCAGCGCATTCGATGACGAGTCACGGCCTTGCAATTTGTGGAGATGGGGGGAAGGAACTGAGAGGGATGTTGTTTCCCGAAGATTAAAACGGCGTTCAAAAGGAGTTCAAATGACTGTGACCCTGTGAAAATGCAGACTGAGTTGTTTATGATCTTCTCTGGTCTGTGAATTCAAATCGTAATTGAAGTGTCAACGGAGCTGAGGCTTCATGAGGCGATGGGAGGAGTGGCTCTGGACACTGATTTATCCTTCATGGAGGGGTCAGAGGTCGCATCAAGGGGCCATCATGGCGGTGCTGTCTGGAACTTGTGATCAGTGATTTAAAGGGACGCTGTCCTCGTGGATAAAACATTTGGAGAAATCCATTTTTTTCACACTTGTTTGGCAAAAAGAAAATGGTCCAAATATGCAAATGTCTCACGGTGGTTTTAACAGCAAGCGAACACAAATTTATTGGTACCAAAGCACATTGTGCATTAATATTATATGGTTTCCATCTTGTGTCAAGCTCTGATTTTTTTTCTGCTCCCATTTCTCTTTTAAGACAATGGATTATCGGTATGCTATTTTTAATTAATGTAGCCGGGGTGTGTTCTCCCCAGAGCATAACCCAGATTTGGGTAGGTGGTGTAGCTGGGGAGTAACCCTTCACCTTTACTGTTGCCCATGTGGCCTTTTATGTGCACACGTAAACAATCACTCACAGCGCCTCATGTTCCAGTCAGCTGTCGCGCCACACTTCACTTTGGCACTTCCAGAAGACAGCAAGGTGACCGTGAGAAATAAGGTTTAGCAAAAAAAACCCACTAGACTGTTCCTTTTCAGGCATCTTGTAATTCTGACTCAAACACACGGAGCAGGGTTTTCATTTGCCTGAGGGGAAGGAGGTGCCCACCCTCAGTTTCCCGCCTACCAGTTTCTGGGCCAATTTTATTCAGAAAGGATTGTGATATAGAGGAGGGGGGAGGTTAGGATTGTGGGGTCGGTGGTGACCAATGGTTCATGAGGCCAACTAATAGCCCTGTTAGATTTACATTTATTGTCACATGTATGTAAAATATATAGTGACATGTTGTTTCATGTGTCGTACACAAAGTGTCACCACACTCCGGCGCCATCTTGAACAATGCAAGATTTTACTGCGATAGACGTCATCTTTCTCTCTTCTTCTTCTTGTTTCTCCTCCTCCAATTTCTGCTCGACACCCGCCAGGCCCTCTGTAGCAAGGTCCGGTCTCTGTCTACTGAGCTCCGGAGATCTCTCGGTTACTAGGCTCTGCCACTCTGTGACTGCCGCATCTGGATCCATGGGCCTGGGGGTGCGTGGGTTCCCTACCTCCTCCTGTTCCTCATCTGACACTCCTCCAGATGCTGCCGCTGGTCATCTGTAGCCAGGGGAAGCCGACACTCCCACATCTTCAGGCGCCCGGGCCTAGCCGCGGAACTGGAGCCTCGGCTCAGCCTGCGAGTCCGGGCTCAGGGGGAGTCGGGCTTTGGCCTACTCCTTGCTGGATGGGAGACAGCGGGCCAGGGTGGATCTGTGTCCGGCTTGTCCTGGGGTCCCTGCTGCTGGAGACTTCCTCTTTCACCCACCACTCTTCAGGCTTTGAAGAAAAAAACAGCAAAATCAAGAGAAAGAGAAAGAAAGCAGGTGGGAGCCCCCAGCTCAGCCCCACTATTCTGCCGCCATCTTAAGACCACGGTACAGGCGCCCTCTGGAATCTTCCGGTCAGTACATGCACAGATATGGGCTTGTTGTCTTGGGAGCAGATGGAACCATGTTCTGTTGAACTACAAGATATTCTGCCACCCCCAAACCCCTCAGCAATGCTCCCCAACGTGTCCAGCCTAAGGCTACAGCAACAGCCTCTTAGCTCTAGTATCAAGCCTCTGCTCCGCAGTATGACTCAGCGGCTGTAGAGAAAACATTTCTCCTTGCAATAAGCCACATCCCATCAAAATCAGGTAGACCTCAACCAAACCAATGGAGAGTTGAGGACAATTTCTTCACTCCAAGTGAACTGACGACCCTGTAACCCCACATTTCCCATGGCTAACCCACCTAGCCTGCGCACCATGGGTAGTTCAGCGTGGCCAACCCACCTAACTTGCACATCCTTGTAGGAGGAAATCAGAGCACCCGGAGAAAACCCACGCAGCCACTGGGAGAACATGCAATCTCCGCATGAAAACCATCGAGTGAGGCTGGATTCAAGCCCAGGTCCTCAGGGCTGTGAGGCAGCAGTGCTAACCACTAAACCACTTCAGGTATGATGGTAGATTTGACTGAGGAATGATGTGTGGAGCCTCAACTGGAGCTGAATGTGCTGGATGTCTTACATAACAGTGGGGTTATGACCCCAGAGCAAATATTTAGCCATTGGTCTTTGCTGGATGTTTAAGTGGTCTTGTTTCAGCATCTATGTGGCAAATTCCTTAACAGGGCTATAGGAAATCCAAACAATTAAACAACAAAGGTTGTGTCCCATCTGGTTGTCTTGCTACTTCCCTGCAAATGCTTGAGATGGAGTAGCTGATTAATCATAGCAATTAATCCCACTCAGCTAAACAAGAGGCAGACATCAGGTGAGAGAAGCAGGCAGGAGTGAAGGGTTCAGGGAAGCTTCTGGAACCAGAGTTATCCCACTCCTCCCGAGCCTGTTATACTGATCACGTCATGTCTCTCACACACCTCGTGTAGCAGTCAAAAATGTTATTTCCTGAAAAAAAGCTCTCTAATTTGCACCTGAACAAAACCATACTAAATTCTCCACTGCTGTCCCTCAGGGGCCTGTAAGAGTTGCACCTCATGTCTGTTTAAGCCCAGCTTGCCAGAGATACTTTTTGGCAGTCTCATTAAAAACTTCAGTTGGCAGAGGAGCAGTTAGGTCGCACACAACAGCTATTTCAAGAGTACACTGAGGTTTTACACTCAGGCACTTTGTTGCATGTGGGAGCTTTCCATCTGCGGCAAAATGGCTGCCTCCGTAGCAACAGTCACCTCACTTTGTTGGCAGTGGAGCATTTTTGGGGTGGCGGGAGTTGCTATTGTAATGCAAGTTGTTGTTGAGCGCCTTTCTCCATCTCTCTCACTCTCACGTGCACTTGTTTTTTTCTCCTTCACTCGAACAAAACAACCACACATGAGTGGGCTGCTCTAACCCTTGTTGTCTCTCTCTCTCTCTCTCCCCCCCTCCCACCCCACCCCCACCTCCAAACTGTTTCTCTCTCTGGCATCTCCACAGAATCAGGATTTCAGATTTCTGTGGTATTTTTCCACCATTTATCATTTCCTGTTTTGCACAATTAGGGTTTTTTGAGGCCCTAATCATTACTTCACTGGTGAGCAGAAGATGGGGACTGTGTTGCTGTCATGGGATTTGCATTGATATAGCACCTTTCGTAACATTGCAGACAACTCGTATGTAAGTTATTCTTTTGTGGGATGTAGGGATTGCTGTCGAGGCCAGCATTGGTGGCTTATCCCTAGTTGCCCTTGAACTGAGTGGGTTGCCAGCTCTAATTGGGGTGCAAAGTCTGTGCCTGGCATCAACATCCAAGAGCACAAGACAATACGTTGGCTCGCCGATTGGCATATGTGGAACCATGGAGCGGGTGTACTGCTTGGTGGACCATTTCAGGGGGCAGTTAGGAATCAACTACCTTCCTGTGGGTCTGGAGTCACATGCAGGCCAGACCAGGTGAGGACGGCAGATTTCCTTCCCCGAAGGACATTGGTGGTGGTTTCATGGTCCCCGTTACGAAGACTCGTCTTCAGCCCAGGATTATTAATCCAATTCAAAACTCCGCCAGTTGACCTGAGGTGGATTTGAGTCCATAGCCTGGATGTCCGGATTAATGGTCCAGCGATACTTGTAACTCTTCGGTCCCGGGCCAGATTCCCAAGTTTGTTACGGTTCCAGATGGAGACCCCAAATTGTAAGGTTCCCAGAGGAGGAGGAGTGAACTGCCCTCTTTTTCACTCAGTCCGTGGTTGGTCACAATTTTAAAAAAGGATGCCTTCCCCTTGGATAATCTTCTCCCAAATCCAAATGAACCTACGTTTCTTAAAGGAACCAATTTCACCAACCCTTCTTGAATTACCAAAAGCATGGTGGCACAGTGGTTAGCACTGCTGCTTCACCGTGCCAGGGACCTGGGTTCAATTCCCGCCTTGGGTGACTGTCTGTGTGGAGTTTGTACATTCTCCCTGTGTCTGCGTGGGTTTCCTCCCACAGTTCAAAGCTGGGCAGATTAGGTGAACTGGCCATACTAAATTGCCCAAAGTGTTAGGTGCATTAGTCAGGGGTAAGTTTAGGGTAGAGGGGTGGGTTACTCTTTGGAGGGTCAGTGAGGACTTATTGGGCCGAAGAGCCTGTTTTCATAGTGTAGGGAAATCTAATCTAACCACGAGAAGACTCGGTGATGTAGTGCACATGTACACAGCGGCGTGTCCCAAAAGATAGAAGTTTGAAAAAGCAGGGAAATTTCTTGCTGTAGAGTCAAGGGGTTGTCCTCGTTATCTTCATAGTCAGACGAGACGGTCACTCAGTGGTTAGCACTGCTGCCTCACAGTGCCAGAGATTCGGGTTCGATTCCACCCTCGAGCAACTGTCTGTGTGGAGTTTGCGCATTCTCCCCGTGTCGGCGTGGGTTTCCTCCCATACTCCAGAGATGTGCAGGTTAGGTGGATTGGCTGTGCTAAATTGTCCATAGTGTTCAGGGATGTGTAGGTTAGGTGAGTAAGCCATGGGGAATGCAGGGTAGGGGTGGGGGAGGGTTGGTGTGGGCTGAATGGCCTACTTCCACACTGTAGGGATTCAATCTATTTGAAATATTTTTTACACTTTTAGGTGTTATATCCCATCGATTTTTCTTTCTCTCTGATTCTCTCTCTCTCTCTATAGACAGCCACTTAATTTACATATACTGTATAGTATTGTCGCATTAGCAGTCCTCTTGTGGGAAACACATTTTGTAATAAGGGCTAAAAATATCTGTGGCACTTTGAGGTTCTGATTTGCAGTCACGGCACCGTACCACTACACCAGTGTCTTCCCCTAAAACTTTACAGCAAATTACAAGGGCATTGAAATGTAATCATTGGAATATAGCAAATATGGCAGCCATATTATGCAGAGCAAACTCCCACAAACATAAATATGATAATGATTAAATAGTCCCTTATAGTGGTGTTGCAGCAGGTTAACTACTGGCCAGGGACACTCCCTCAAAAGAGTATTTTAGGATTTTGTACATCTACCTGAGTGGGCAGGGAAAAATATAGAGTCACACAGCACGGAAACAGACCCCCTGGTCTAACCAGTCCATGCTGACCATACTCCCAAACTAAACTAATTCCACCTGCCTGTACTTGGTCCGTATTGCTCCAAATCTTTCTTGTTCATGTATTCACCCAAATGTCTTTTAAACAATGTCACCATACCTGCACTCACCACTC
This sequence comes from Hemiscyllium ocellatum, assembly GCF_020745735.1. Classification (NCBI taxonomy): domain Eukaryota; kingdom Metazoa; phylum Chordata; class Chondrichthyes; order Orectolobiformes; family Hemiscylliidae; genus Hemiscyllium; species Hemiscyllium ocellatum. The sequence continues at coordinate 32,604,780 of NC_083408.1, read as the reverse complement.
CCTCACCATTCCACGCGCATGTCTTTTTTAAATCTTTCTCCTCTCACCCTTAAAATATGCCTCCTAGTTAAAAACCTGGTACAAAGACACCTGCCATTCACCTTATCTATGCTCTTCGTGATTTTATAAACCTCGATAAGGTCACTCCTCAAACTCCTACACCCCCATGAAAAAAGTGCCAGCCTATCTCGCCTCTCCTTTTAACTGCATTCCCAGTTACATCCTGGGATTTTTTTCTGAACCCTCTCCACTTTAATAATAGCCTTCCTATAACAAGGAGACCAGAACTGGACACAGTTCTCCAGAACAGGCCTCGCCAACTTTCTGTACAATCTCAACACAATGTTCCAACTCCTATATTCAAAGGTCTGAGAAATGAAGACAATGTGCTAAACACCTTCTTAACCACACTATCTTATATGATGCAAGCTTCAAAGAATTACGTACTCAAACCCTCGTTCTCTCTGTTCTACAACACCACCCAAGGCCTTACCTTAATTGTATAAGTCTTGCCTTTGTTTGTTTTACCAAAATGCAATACCTTGTTTAAAGTTGATATAAAGATTCAGCTCACCCAGAGGGTAGGACCTCTGATAGTGCAGCACCCCCTCAATACTGCCGTCTGTGTCAACCTGTGTCTTAGAGTCAGGAAACAGCACGGAAACAGACTCTTTGGTCCAACCCGTCCATGCCGAACAGATATCCCAACCCAATCCAGTCCCACCTGCCAGCACCTGGCCCATATCCCTCCAAACCCTTCCCATTTATATACCCATCTAGATGCCTTTGCTCCACATTACACACAGCAGTGTCCTGGATATCAACCTGCGATTCCTGGACACCCCTGGCCAATCCTGGAGAAGTCCGCAACCCTCACTGGCACTCTTGAAAAATCGTGAGGAGTGAAGATCACCACCGTGTGAGCGAGAGAGTCAGAGCTGGGCCCCAGCATGGCTTTCTGTGAGCAGGTACTAAAGAGGTTGCTGCACTTCGAAAAATCAAGAAGCCTGACCCTCATTGTCAGGACTGTTTTTGCAGGTGCTTTCTCAAAGCAGCAGCAGAAATGTGGTGGAGGCTGGATCAATCGATGCATTCCAGAGGGCCCTGGATAATTATTTGGATTGAAATGGTGGGCAGGGATTTAGGGAAAGGCAGGAGACCTTTTTGATTTTGATTTGTTTATTTATTGTCGTGAGTACCCTTGGTTACAGAATGCAACGAGAAGTGTTGTATAATGCTGCTGCTGTTTTAAAAAAAACTAGAAAAATGAATCCAAAATGTAAAGGCCAAAAAAATGAAGAAGTGGAGAAAGTGTCCAATTTTAACCAGTCCTTCTTGTTAACTGCTCCGTCACGGGCCTGATGGGCAGGCAGGAGCCCCCTTCTCTTGTCACTGCCACTGGAGCAAAAGTTGTCCACTCATAGGCGCCATCTTGCTTTCACCGATGTAACAGGCGCCATCTTGGTTACACACTCGATTCTGAACTACAATAAGAAAGAACAGCCGAAATAAAGGAAACAAAGCCAGGTCAACCCTAAAGCTATGCCCTCTAGTTCTGGACTCCCCGACCCTGGGAAAAAGACTTTGCCTATTTACCCTATCCATGCCCCTCATAATTTTGTAAACCTCTATAAGGTCACCCCTCAGCCTCCGACGCTTCAGGGAAATCAGTCCCAGCCTGTTCAGCCTCTCCCTATAGCCCAAATCCTCCAACCCTGGATCCTAAGGGGCAACTTTTTCACGCACGTGTATGGAATGAGCTGCCAGAGGAAGTGGTGGAGGCTGGTACAATTGCAACATTTAAGAGGCATTTGGATGGGTATATGAATAGGAAGGGTTTGGAGGGATATGGGCTGGGTGCTGGCAGGTGGGACTAGATTGGGTTGGGATATCTGGTTGGCATGGACGGGGTGGACCGAAGGGTCTGTTTCCATGCCGTACATCTCTATGACTGTAGGTCAGCACTCAATCATAGAACTGGTGATGCCAGGATGGGCCAAATGGTGTCCTTGAGCACCATCTGTGACTTAATGACACAAGTGATTGCAATCAGGCCAACATCGCTGCAGTCTCCTCATAAAAGCTGGATTATTTTGCAGCAGGCTGGAGTGAACAAAAGTTGCACAGTCTTTCCAATCAATCCCAATTCAGTCAGCTCGTGCGATGGGTGGGTAAAATTACCCAGTCGTTTCCATAGCTGTAACATTGCTAAAGAAATAGGAGCTAATTGCAATGAGAATGTACCCCCAGGGTTCCGGATCTCACTATTGTACTGCAGCCACGTGTTCACATTGTCAATGTTTCCACCCGCATGGAGATCTGTAAGAGTGCACTCAATAACACCCAGCATTCTGACTCTGAGTTGTGATTTCTAACTTCCAGAAGCCAAGAGGCATGATGTTGACCAGTGTGGTGTCTCAGTGTGCATGCTTTAAAAATAGCCTCTCTGACACTGCCCTTCATTATCATTTCCAACACGAGAATTGTGGTTGTCATGGAAATCACTATAATTAGCGCCAACAGCGCCCATTCTCCTGAATTGTGGCTACTGCAATTATACATTATGATGAGCATACCCGGAACTCTTTTCAACAATCAGCTTCCCCGGTTTTTGACTGATTCCTTCCCTGTGGTGTATTTGTGGCTTCAGCTGAAGTAGACGTGTGGTGTGCAATATTATTTGTGTGGTGTCTGTCTGTTTGTCGTGCGGTGGTGCAGTGCATTTGATATCCAGAGTTGTGTGAAGGGACTGTGGAGGGCTGTGCCTGAGTGATGATTGTCCCTTCATAGAACTGAATCTTTTAAGCATTTTAAATACCTTGATTAGATTGTTCCCCCAGTTAAACAAATCCATGCAACCAGTTTTCGAAATTTAGCTCACCTTTTAACACCCAGTATCATTGTTATGCAGTACCAGAGCCCCATAACCCCCTCCCCAAGAGCAATATATTCTTCATGGGGGTCACTGTTCAAAACTGACCATAGTACCCCTGGCTGGACTTTTCCTAGTAAAGCAAATATTCCCACTTCTGAATTCCAGCCGGTCCGTAATTATGTCCAACATTGTGCTTACCTTTGTTAAAATTACTTTTTGTAACTGCGCGCTAATTCATAATAATTCACGTACAAGGCCGTTTCAAATCTCTTTGGCGTTCCAAATGTTTGTAGATGTGTCTGCTCTGTGTAACTTTCTCTTCCATCCTTGCAACTAACTGCATAGTGTCAACAGGGACTGGGAGGGTTTGCAGTCACTGTGGAGATGGGCTGGACCAGGTGTACAGGTCATTGGGAGTTTGTCACAGTGTACCAACTGGAGAGCTCCTTATTCTTGACCCTTTATTGTTGCCACCCTCCAAATCAGCTGTTGACCCTCAGTATGAGATTATCTCTTTAGCCAAACTCGCCACCTTAGGGTCACCTGTCTTCATATTTCTCTCTAGTTCTAGGCATGAAATATTGTTTGATGACTTTGTTTTGGGACGTTTGCCTCTGTTAAAGGTGCTTTGTAAAAGCAAGTTGTGATTCTGGCTGTAGACACCTACTTGAGAGAAATAGTGTTGGCTGAATCTTACAGGAGGTGGCCACTTGTCATATTTGGTGAATTTCCTCATGCTGCCTTTCCCCAACTCTCCTCACTACTCACGCACCATGTCACCATGGGACGCTGTTCATCCTACTCTCTGACTCGTTGCAGCTAGAGGTACTCACCACCAGTGGGACCTCCCAGGCTACATGAAGCCCAGCAGACATTGGCAGCTCAGAGTTGCCCTTCACAATTCATGTAGTGGGAGGGCAGCCATCAACCCAATGGGGCACACAGGGTGGCATGGCAGACACGTCATTACACAGAGAATTATTGAGGTGTACAAACCCTTCGGGCCCAACTTGTCCATGCCAACCGGGTTTCCCAAGCTAAACTAGCACCATTTGCCTGACCATATTCCTCTAAAGCTTTCCTATTCATGTTCTTGTCCAAGTGCCTTTTAAATGCTGTAATTATACCAGCCTCCACCACTTCCTCTGGCAACTCATTCCATACACGTACCACCCTCTGGGTAAAAAGAAAATTACTCCTCCCATCCGTTTTAAATCTTTCCCCTCCCACCTTAAACCTATGCCTTGAACTCCCCTACCCTGGGGAAAAGACCATGGCAACGCACCTTATCGATGCTCCTCATGCATTTATAAACCTCTATAAGGTCACCCTCCGACACCAGGAGAAGATGTCCCAGCCTATCCAGCCTCTCCTTATAACTCAAACCCTCTAGTCCTGGTAAGATCCTTGTAAATCTTTCTGTACCCTTTCCAACTTAATAATATCCTGTAACAGGGCAACTATTTAAGGATCAAACCACACAGCTTACCTGTCTTTAGCTCCATTCCATCTTACAATGGTGTCAAGGTCAGTGCCATATTTTCTTCAATGCCCTCGTCTTATTCAAATTATTCACAATGTTCAACATGGGACAATCAACCTATCGGGAAGTTCATAGCATTCAGCAACAGCAAAAGCATTAAAGCTGTGTTTTCCTCTGGGAACAGGCAGGAACCATTTGCCTTTTGAATAGCAAATTTACTATCCGTGAATGATCACTGCCCCCCAGCTCTCATCTCCAAGAACCAGACGTTAATTTGGTTTCGTCTAGCTTGAAGTTGTTGAATCTCTGTGCTCCATCACGTGGGAGGGCGATGTTCCTCCAGCCCAATCTCCTTCATCTTATGGCTTGAAAGACTTCTGCAGCTCTCTCAGCGCGTCAGAGTCCGTCATCACAGCAACGAAGGGAAACTGGACTTCAAACGTTAACCCGATTTTCTCTCCAAAGATACTGCCAAATGTGCTGAGTTTTCTTTTTGCTCAGCAATTTCTGTATTCAGATCTCCAGCTTCTGCAGTACTTTCTATTCGGTTACTCATCACATCCCCTCTTTGCCTGTTCCAATTGTGCAGAGCATAGTGTGCAAGGATTGTGCAGCACCCTCCCGTCCCCACTGGAATACAAGCACCCAAACACACGCACACAGGCCTCTTGCCAAGAACTAACAAGAGTCTCATCTCGCAGCTCAACACCTAGTTTGGGAAAAAGAACTTCCTGTTCGTGACATCAAGAAGCCCCTCACTGCCGATTTCACAGTTTTCCCACTTTCCCACCACGGTCCACATTTTTCACGAGCTGGAAAGATTCTCGAATAGAATAGGATAAAGCAGCAATTTATTGTCACATGCATTTTTACAAAAGCAAAACATTAAAATGTTTTCTAAGTCGCCATACCACAGCACCTAAATTAATGATAGAAGTCATAAATAAGGGGAAAAAAAAGTCAAAGTTCCTTCACAGTTCAACTTATGGTTCCTGGGTTTGGGGTATGCTGGAAAACCGGGCCGAGACTGGCCTGTCACACCAAGACAAGACCTCCCTGCTGGGGCTAGACCTCTGCACTGGGGCTAGGCTCCCACCCTAGGGCTAGACCTCCGCACTGGAGCTAAACCTCCATGCCAAAACAAGACCTCCACTTTGAGGCTAGGCCTCCACCCTGGGGCTAGGCCTCCACCCTGGGGCTAGACCTCCACCCTGGGGCTAGACCTCCACCCTGGGGCTAGGCCTCCACCCTGGGGCTAGACCTCCGCGCTGGGGCTAGACCTCTGCACTGGGGCTAGACTTCCATGCTGGGGCTAGACCTCCACGCTGCATCTAGACCTGCACCCTAGGGCTAGACTTCCACCCTTGGGCTAGACTTCAGCACTGGGCTAGACCTCTATGCTGGGGCTAGGCCTCCATGCTGGGGCTAGACCTCTGCACTGGGCTAGACCTCTATGCTGGGACTAGACCTCCATGCTGGGGTTAGACCTCCATGCTGGGGCTAAAACTTCACGCTGGTCTTCTCGGATAACCAGAAGCTGCTGCAGAAGGCTTCCAAAGTGAGATGAGGCCTCTATGCTGAGAAAAGAACACCAGTCCAGGCTGAGATCGCGACGCTGGAAGACCACCCCGCCAGGCCTGTGCTGCCAATCTGGGTCACCGTCAACCACCTCGTTGCTAGGCCTGGGCCAGGAAAAAACGCCTTCGACCAAAGTTGTCCAAAGAAGGTAAGGTACTGTAACAAATGGAAACAATTTAAAAAAAAACATGGAGAGAACGTAAAGAAAATAAAGCCAAAGGAGTAGATAGGCTCCAGGCTGAGGGGTCTGCTGAAGCATTTCTACTCCACCGCCATCTTGAAATAAAAAGACTCAGTGAGCAGGATGTCTGCTCTCCGTGTTCTGTGCCACCTTGTTAGAGTGACAATCAACATGACACCAAATGAGCAATCGTGTCTTGAAAAGAGGTCTGTTTCTCTTTCCAACAGTGGTACTCAGTCCTCCTCATGTTGTGCATCTAATTAGCCATTTTTTAAAAGATTAATTGGGTCAAGTCTGGGTTGGCCTCAGGCAAAGTAGGGCGGCACGGTGGCACAGTGGTTAGCATTGCTGCCTCACAGCACCAGGGACCTGGGTTCAATTCCCGCCTCAGGCGACTGACTGTGTGGAGTTTGCACGTTCTCCCCGTGTCTGCGTGGGTTTCCTCCGGGTGCTCCGGTTTCCTCCCACAATCCAAAAATGTGCGGGTCAGGTGAATTGGCTATGCTAAATTGCCCGTAGTGTTAGGTAAGGGGTATGGGTGGGTTGCGCTTCGGCGGGTCGGTGTGGACTTGTTGGGCCGAAGGGCCTGTTTCCACACTGTAAGTAATCTAATCAGAAAAGTGAGACTAGCGGTAATCTCACTGGATTGCCAATTCAGAGACCCAGAGTAATGTTTGTAATCCTGCCTTGGCGAATGGTGGAATTGGAATTCAATTTTAAAAAAAGTCCAGGATTAAGATTCTAATGATGACCATGAAACTGTTGTCAATTGTCAGGAAAATCTTTTTCCCCAAGACGGGGAATTTTAAGTCTAGGGGGCTCACTTTTAAGGTGAGAGGGGAGAGATTTAAAAAAGACATAAGAGGCAGGTTTTTTACACAGAGGGTGGTTTGCGTGTGGAATGAACTTCCTGAGGAAGTGGTGGATGTGGGTACAATTGCAACGTTTTTGGATGGATACGTGCATTGGAAAAGTTTGGAAGGATATGGGCCAGGAGCAGGCAGGTGGGACTTGTTTAGTTTGGAATGATGTTTGGCATGGACTGAAGGATTTGTTTTCGTGCTGTCTGACTCTATGATGATGAATAATGTCCTTTAAAGGAGGAAATGGCCATCCTTACCTGATCTGGCCTACTCGTGACTCCAGACTCACAGTAACGTGGTTGATGCTTAACTTTCTCTGGGCAATTAGGGATAGGCAGTAAATGCTGGTCCCCTCATTCCGTATTCACTGTAAATCTGCTTGAGGTAGGAGAAGGCATTGGGTAAGCGATGGAGGGTGGGTGAAGAAGTCTGTGTGCTGATGAGAGGTGGGAGTTTTAATGTGGGGAGTGGGAGTGAGAGCGACTCCATAACTGGCCCCCAATGTCAGCGAGGAGGCAGAGCTCATAAGCTGACCTGATCTGTTCTGCCTCCACTAACTCTGCATTATTCAAGCTTTGTTCTCTGGGTTGCTGTTAGCAATTTATTTCCATATGCTGGCAAAACATGATTTTTGTTTTTTGCTGTGTTAGCAACTCCAGAGAGACAAAGCAACATTTATATTGGAATAAATATGCATAAATTGCTGCATATTATTCCTGCTGTGGACTGAACCCAAGCTTCTAGTTGTGTGTTTGATGAAGAACTTTACAATTGTTAATGTATGTTGAATGTTGATTGTAAACTAAGCAGCTCTCCCTGTAACCCCACCAGGTTACATCATGTCTTTTGGAAACCAGATTAACCAGAACAGACTTTCCTCTGAATTCAAAAGTTGGGAGTTCAAGTTTCAAAGTGAGCACAGCTGTCAGGGGCTGATGCAGTTGCTGAGGTGGTGTTGCATGTTTAGGGCTGCTGTCTTTCGGATACAGTGTTAAGATGGGGGTCTGTCTGCCCTCTTTGTCTGGGTGGCAAAGATCCGAGGCAGTGTTTTGGAGCAGACGACTTATCCCTGATATATGGCCAGCATTTATCCTTCAACCCCACCAAAAGCAGATGATCTGATCATGATTGCATTGCCATTTTGTGGAAGTTTGCTGTGCCTAAAATTGGCTGACAATACAAAGTGGAATGCACTTGCAAACGACTTCAATAGCTGCAAAGTGCTTCAAGGAGGACTGTGAATGCAATAGGTGCTATATAAGTGCAAACCTTGCTTTCATAATACCGCTGTGTTCTTGCATGGTTGGATGGGGGCTGTGGAGTGAGATATGTGAAGAGGCAATACTAGATGTGAGGATCAGTCACTGAACAGTTTTTGTTATAAACTGTCACAGAGAAGCTGATCTGCCCAATTGCAGGAGTGTGCAATCACACGCGTACTTCGTTCGGTGAAAATACTGTAGAGCTGGGCTGGAATGCTTCATTCTAACCTTGTGGTTTGCCTGTTGCTTGGAAGCTGGTGTTTCCACTGCTCTGTGCTGACTTTGAGGAGTTCAGGAGTTTTTAGCTGTCTGCTATGTCCTGCTGCTTTATGATGAGACAGTCACAAGACGATTGGCTTTTTGTTTGCGGTGATACCGTCTTACAAACGCATACCAGTAATTTAGAGTGAGTTGAATCTTTTTTCCATTGATGTTTTTTGGATGTGTGATTTCCTATTTGTCACTGTGATATTAGGATCCAATAGAACTTAGTCAGTGATACATTGGGTGATTAGATCTCGTAATGAGCCAATAATTTATTGGAGGAGGCGATGGCCCAGCATTATTGTTGCTAGATTGTTAATCCAGAGACCCGGATTTCGCTGCACTTTGGCTGTGCTCTTCCAGCACCACTCATCCAGAATAATGTTCTGGAGACCCAGGTTCAAATCCTGCCATGCGAGATGGGAGAATTTGAATTCAGTAAACATATGGGATGCAAAATCTAATAATGACTGTTGGGAAAAGCCATCTGGTTCACCGGTGCCCTTTAGGGAAATAAACTGTTGTCTTTAGCCGGTCTGGCCTATATGTGACTCCAGCCGCATAGTAATGTGGTTGACTCTGGGCAATTAGGGATGGGCAATAAATGCTGAACATCCACATCCCATGAAAGATTCGTTTCTTTTTAAATTCTATCAGGCAGGCAGTTTTCGACAGTTGTAGATATCACCATGGAGGCCGCTGCCTAGTTTTCTTTTCAGAGCGGTTTTTTATTGAATTCAGATTTCATCATCTGCCATAGCGGATTCAAACGCATGTCTCCAGAACGTTGGCCTGGGGTTCTGGATTGCTATTGCAGTGATATTGCCACTACACTGCCATCTCTCCCATTATGCTGGAGAATTGATAACTAACATACGTGCCCAGTTATAGGAAGGATATTATTAAGCGGGAGAGATTTACCAGGACGTTGCCAGGTATAGAAGGGTTGAGTTATTAAGAAAGGCTGGGAGTGCAGGAGGTTGATAGGTGACAACGTAGGGGTTTATAAAATCATGAGGGGGGCGTAGATAAGGTGAATGACAGGTGGGGGATTTCAAATCATGGGGGGACATTTTTAAGGTGAGAGGAGAGAGATTTAAAAAAGACATAAGGGGCAATTTTTATTTTACGCAGAGGGTGGTTCGCATGTGGAATGAACTTCCTGAGAAAGTGGTGAATGTGGGCACAGTCACAATGTTTAAAAGACATTTGGAGAAGTTAATGAATAGGAAAGGTTTGGAGGGATATGGACCAGGAGCAGACCGGTGGGACTAGTTTGGTTTAGGATTATAGTTGGCATGGACTGGTTGGACCGAAGGCACTGTTTCTGTGCTGTATAACTCTGTCTGATGTAAATGTCTTGTGTGAAAATCCACAACAGGTTACCACATTCAAACAGCAGCAGAAAGGATTTTCAATAAGCTTTCATTCTATAAACTTGGTCTAATTTTTGAAGCTTTTGTTCACAGTGAGCATGGTGTGAGACATCAGATAAGGTTTGCAATAATCATAAACCAGTAGGCCATATACCTAAATGTAACGTTCGTAACAAAACAGCTGAATTGTCAGGTCAAATAGAAATACATATTACCTGAGAGCTGTTACAATGGTGTTGCTGGAAGGTGCTCAATTCTGGGATGTAAATATTCAAGGGGATTTGACATTTCAAATGAATGGACAGCTAGAAACAGAGAGAGAGATGGCTTCAGTTCTAAAGATCACGATGTAGAATTAGTTTAGGTAGTGATCATGAAATGCAATTGCAAATGTAAGAAATCAGTTGTGGGAGTATCCTCATTGTGATAATGCTGCAGGAGAAGTTACACAGGAAGAGGTTTTGGGTGCTGCAATAATCATGGGTGATTTTAATCTCATGGTAACTAAGAGAAACCAGATTGGCACAGGCAGCCTGGAAGGTGAGCTTGTTGAATGTTTAAGGGACAGTTTCTTAGAGCTACACATTCTAGAGCCAACCAGAGAGCAGGTTACCCTTGACCTGGTTGAGTGTAATGAGGCAAGTTTAAGTAACTGCATCATAGTAAAGGAGCCTCTGGACAGCAATTAATGCAGACAATTTTTAAATTTTGAAAAGGCAACCTTTTGGAGGCATGAAGACAGAGTTACCTTTTTTTGGCGAATTGGGAAAATAGGTTATGGGGTAGGTCAATAGAGATGCAGAGGTAGATATTTAAGGAAATTTAATTTCACAACACTGAGCAAAGAAGCATTTCAGTGAGACGGAAATCCCCTTGGGACCTGTAAATGTGGTGCAGCTGGATTTCCAAAAGACAATTGGTAAGCTGCCAGTTCAAAAAGTATTACACAGAATAAGAGCTCATGGCGTAGGGGTGACATCAAATCAAAGACAGTTAGCAGCGATAGGGATAAATGGGTCACTTTTAGATAGCCAATCCATAACTAGTGATAAAACAGAGTACACTGCTGGTTCCTCAAGTGTTTGCAATTTATATCAGCTACTTGGAAGAAGGGACAGTAACTAAATTTGGTGATGACACAAAAATAGATAGGAAGATACACTGAGCAGCTTGCATAAGGAGCCTGCGATTAAACACAGGTTGGCTAGGTGAGTGGGCAAGAATTTGGCAGATGGAGTGTAATGTAAGGAAAGTGTGAACTTGTCCACTTTGGAAGGAAAGATGGCAGAAGCAGCGCATTGTTTAAATGGAGAGAGATTTCAGAACCCGAATCAACAGCAGGATCTGGATGTCCCAGTACATGAAACGAAGGAAGTTAGGCACAGCAAGGAATTAGGAAGGTAAATGAAATGATGGCGTTTCGCTCAAGGGAAATGCAAAATAAATGTAAAGACATTTCACTGCAGCTGTGTAGGGATTTAGTGAGACCACATCTGGTGTACCATGTACAGTTTTGATCTCCTTAACACACAGAACAGTACGGCATGGGGACAGCCATTCAGCCCACGATGTTCTGCTGAACATGATGCTAAATTAAACAAATCCCTTCTGCCTGCCCCTGGTTCATGTCTCTCCATAGCTTGCTTATTCATGCGCTTATCTAAAAGCCCTTATCGTATCTGCCTTTGACAGCATATTCCAAGTATGTACCACCCTCTGTGTAAAAACATTCGCCCCTCACATCTCCTTTGACCTTCTCCCCACTTATGCATTCCCTCTTATTTAAAAGAAAAGGATATAATTGCATTGGAAGTGGTTCAGAGATGGTTCACATGACTCACTCCAGGGATAGAGGGCTTGTCTTGTCAAGAAAAGTTAGACCAGGCTTATGTATATTGGAGTTTAGGAAAATGAGAGGTGATAGTACTGAAACATCTAAGATCCTGAGGTAACTTGATCCCATGATCCTGGGAGGAAGGTGACTCTTATAAGGAAGACTAGAAGTAGCAGGCACATTTTAGGAAGAAGAGTTTCCTTTTTGCAGCAGAGGTGAAGATAAATGGATTTCTAAGTGATTAAAGACTTAACAGCAACCTAGGTTTGTTCAATACATCATATCGGTTGTCTGACACTTTGATATTTTACTATAAATTCTGTGTCCTCTGATCCTGCCCCACTAGCTAACTGACAAAGGAGCAGCGCTCTGAAAACTTGTACTTCCAAATAAACCTGTTGGACTGTAATTTGGTGTTGTGTGATTTTTAACTTCCCTCACAGGGTCATAGAACATAGAATATAGAACATAGAAAAATACAGCGCAGTACAGGCCCTTTGGCCCTCGATGTTGCGCCGATCCAAGCCCACCTAACCTACACTAGTCCACTATCCTCCATATGTCTATCCAATGCCCGTTTAAATGCCCATAAAGAGGGAGAGTCCACCACTGCTACTGGCAGGGCATTCCATGAACTCACGACTCGCTGAGTAAAGAAAAGAGCAAACCTATTACTTTATAGAATCTGTGGAATTAAATTCCCCAGAGCGTGGTGGAGACTGGCTCACAGGATTTATCCAAGGGTGAATTAGGAACATTTTTGACGAGACAAAGCAAGTCAGGGTTGTGGGCGCAGACAGGAGGATGAAGGGTTTTTTTTACCTATTCACAGGCATCACTGGTTAGGTCAGCACTTACTATCTGTTAGAGAACCAGATCAGTCATGACCTTATTGAAAGGCAGAGAAGGCTCGAAGGGGCAACTCTTAGACTGAAACCCTATGTCCTGACATTGTTCTGTTTTGTACTCTGATTAATTCTGTCAGATCCATTTAACCTCTCTACGGTTGGGTAGACAACTAGACAACTAAGAATTCTAAATTTACATTCCACACAAACAGCCGCAGTTAAAGAGCTGACATCAAGCTGAGAGAGTTTATAAAATCATGAGGGGTGCAGATAAGGCAAATGGCAGGTGTCTTTTCCCTAGAGTGGGGGATTTCAAGGCCAGGGGGCATTTCTCTAAGGTGAGAGCAGAAAGATTTAAAAAAGACACAAGGGGCAATTTGTCTTTGCACAGAGAGTGATTCGTGTGTGGAATGAACTTCCAGCGGGAGTGATGGGTGCGGGTGCAGTTGCAATGTTTAAAAGACGTTTTGGTAAATACTTGAAAGGGGAAGGTGTGGAGGGACATTGCCCATGAGCAGGCAGGTGGGACTAGTTTGGGTTGGGATAATGTTCAGCGTGACTGGTTGGACCCAAGGGTCTGTTTCCGAGCTGTATGATTCGATGATTCTATAAAGTAATAGGTTTGCTCTAACAGTAGGAGGAAAGAGTGAATGGAAAAAATTCAATGTTTTGGGAGTTAGAACGGGGAGCAGCAGTCATAGCCATTGAGTCAGAGATTTATACAGCACAGAAATAGGCCCTTTGGTCCAACTTGTCTATGCTGACAAGATATCTAAACTAATCTAGTCCCATTAGCCAGATCATATACCAATTCAGATGCCTTTTAAATGTTATAATTGTATCAGCCTCCACCACTTCCTCTGGCAGCTCATTCCATACATGTACCACCCTCTCTGTCAAATTGCCCCTTAGGTTCCTTTTAAATTTTTCCCCTCTCACCTTAAACCTATGCCCTCTCGTTTTGGACTCCCCACATCAGGGAAAAAAACCTTGTCTATTTACCCCTCATGATTTTGTAAATCTCTATAAGGTCGCCCCTCAGCCCCCGACGCTCCAGGGAAAACAACCCCAGCCTATTCTGCCTCTCCCTATAGCTCAAACCCTCCAAACCCTGGCAACATCCTTGTACATCTTCTTTGAACCCTTTCAAGTTTCACAACATCCATCCTATAGCAGGGTGACCAGAATTGCATGCAGTATTCCAAAAGTGGTGTAACCAGTTGCTCGATAAGTCTTTGAAACAGTTAACATACGTATAACGGGCGGAACGATCTCCATTGCTGTGAGCTTCTATGAGTAAATTACCTTGTGGTTTTGTCAGTGTTTGTAAACTGGTTGCTGCAATTCCAACATTATAACAGTAACCACACTTTAAAAGGCTTAAAAAGAACATGCTGAGCCCATGAAAGATGCTATGAAAATGCGGCTCTGTCTGCGCATGTATAACATGGATAGGATGTTATAGATAGTGGGAGCCAGCGGGGAGGGTGTTTCAGAGAGTGTGGAGTGGTTGTGCCTGCTGTCAAATTGACCAGGAGTGTGTTTGTTTAGCATTGACAGCACTGTTTATCATTGTTCCTTTTGGTTAATGTGTCAGTCCTGAGTGAGCCTGAGAGCACTGCAAAACATAGACATTAAATTAAAGTGACAGTCCTTGAGATTTCATGGGTTATTGGCACTGGGAACATAATCTATGCTCTGAATAAGATGAGTACTTGTTTGATTAAGTCTTGGTGTGTATGTAATTATATGTGTTGACTGGCTGTTGCTTATAAGAGATCTTGTCAGGCAAGCCTCTGTAATTACTGTCATTCCCTGCATTTCTTTGACGAGACTAGGGTCTAAGTGGTAGGGCTAAAAGACAGCATTGGCAGTTCTTTATCTAGTCACTTGATCTTAACTACATTGGATTAACCCTTTCACTTCCTGCTGCTGGCTGCACTCAGAGGTTGCACTCTCCTTAACTAAGGAGAGTGGCCTCAATCACATTGGTAACCTACTGTCCCTGGGGTGACAAAAGACTCACGCTGACTCATTTTGGGATCAAAATTGTCTCTTTTGGATCTTATTCCTGAGCTCTGCCTAACACAGTACAGTTGTTCGGAGATGGGTGACAAATTTGAGCCTTTTTTTGTTGGTGCATTAAACTAGTTGACAGTTTTCACATGTGAGCCAACCCCATTAAGAACATCCCCACTACATTTTGCGGCTTTATTCTCTGGGGTTCTAGGCCGGACTTAACCCTGCTCTCAGTAAATTGTCACATCTGGAAAATGCCCACTCTTAGAGAGAATATTTAGGAACAGAAGGAGGCCATTCAGCCCCACTTTGAGCCTGGTCTGCCATTCAGTTAGATCATATCTGAACTATGTGTATCCTCCTTTGTCTGTTCATGTCCTTACCTCACTACATCTGTCCACCTCAGCAATTGTAATCATATCCACAGCCTTTCAAAAGGAGAGAGATGGGAAGGTGATGGCCTAGTGGTATTATCACTTGATTATTAATCCAGTGACCCAGATAATGTTCTGGGGACCCTGGTTCGAATCTTGCTCTGGCGGACTGTGGAATTTGAATTCAATAAATAGCTGGAACTAAGAATCTAGTGACTATTGCCAATTATCAGGAAAAACCCACATGGTTCACTAATGCCCTTTAGGGAAGGAAATAAATCTGCCTCCTTACCTGGTCTGGCCTACATGTGATTCCAGACACACAGCAATGTGGTTGACTCGCTGGGCAATAAATGCTGGTCAGCGACACCCTCATGTCGTGAATGAATAAAGAGGAGGAAAAAAATATTGTTCTGGGCACCTGAGTTCAAATCCTGCAATGGCAGAATTTGTATTCAATGGAAAAATCTAGAATTAAGTTTTTAATAATATCCATGAACGTCATTGTTGGGGAAAAGCCCATCTGTCTCCCTAATGTCCTACTGGCAAGAAATCTGCAATCCTTACCTGGTCTGGCCTACATAAAAATCCAGACTCACAGCAATGTGATTGACTCGGAACTGCCCTCTGGGTAATTAGGGATGGGCAATAAATGCCGGCCGAGCTAGAGATGCCCTCATGAATATAAAAACGTTTTGTGTGAAAAAGTAATGTTTGATTTTGCCCCTGCATGGCATAGCTGTAATTTTAAGAATGTGTCCCGTTGTTTTAGATTCCCCCAGCAAAAGAAAGGAGCGTATCAGCTTCCACTTCTTGTTTTACTTTGCAACATTTTATATACCTGAATGAACTCGCCCTGTTCATATATTTCAGCAACAGTGCCTGCTATTGATCACCATGTTGCACTGGCTCTTGGTGTCAAGCACTGCCAGCTGGTGGTCACAGCGGTTTGCTGTCTCTGGATCCTTTCTGGATGTTTTTTTTAGCAACCTGTTCAGAGATGTTATCGCCCACCTCTGGAGCAGTGAGGACTTGAGCGCAAGTCTTCCAGCCCAAGGGTGGGGACACTACCACCGTGCCCCAAGAGCCCGATCACCCTTCACTCTTTTGAGGGGAACACCAAGCCAGATTCGTACTACCTGGCCTCACAATTCAGCCCTCTAAATTCCTGAAGTATTCAATGGCTGATAATTTGCCACCCGTTTAACATACAGGTTGTTTTGCTATAGCGTGCGTGTTGTCAGCGTGAGTTGGCTATAACGTGGTTGATGAATTGTTGTATGTTGTTTGTATATTGTGAACTTTCTGCTGAATGGTACAGTGATTTGCTATTAGTGATACCCTACAGCGCAATTTTCTACAGTAGTTTTCCATAGCACGATTTTCGATAGTGCGAGATGGCAGAGGATCACAACTGTCGCGTTATAGCAGAACAACCTGCACACCAAGTAATTAATTTCCAACAATTCTGCTCTTCTTCCTATTGGAAAGCTGTTGTGAAACTTGGAAGGGTTCAGAAAAGATTTACAAGGATGTTGACAGGGTTGGAGGATTTGACCTATTGGGAGAAGTTGAATAGACTGGGGCTGTTTTCCCTGGAGCGTCGGAGGCTGAGGGACGACCTTAAAGAGGTTTATAAAATCATGAGGGGCATGGATAGGGTAAATAGACAAAGTCTTTTCCCTGGGGTGGGGGAGTCCAGAACTAGAGGGCATAGGTTTAGGGTGAGAGGGGAAAGATATAAAAGAGGCAACGTTTTCACACAGAGGCTGGTACGTGTATTGGATGAGCTGCCAGAGGAAGTGGTGGAGGCTGGTACAATTGCAACATTTAAGAGGCATCTGGATGGGTATATGAATAGGAAGGGTTTGGAGGGATATGGGCTGGGTGCTGGCAGGTGGGACTAGATTGGGTTGGGATATCTGGTTGGCATGGACGGGTTGGACTGAAGGGTCTGTTTCCATGCTGTACATCTCTATGACTTTAATTGCCTTAAACACTGGCAGAGAGTCTTGCTATCCGAGTCTAAAATCATTCCACCTTTTCACCAGCAAATACTTGCAAATAATCTGTAACGAAACCTGAAATTGCTGGAAAAGCTCAGCAGGTCTGGGCGCACCTGTGGAGAAACAGTTCTGAGGAAGGGTCACTCTATCCGAGAGGTTAAGTCTGATTTCTCTTCACAGACACTGCTAGAGCTTTATCTGCAATTTCTGTTTTTAGTTTCTGGTTTACAGCATCCGCAGTTCTTTCAGTTGAAATTGAGTGCAATTGAATTTAACTGAATTTATTGCCACGTGAAGTGAGGCACAGTGAAAAGCTTTGTCTTGTGAGCAATACAGGCAGATCACAGAGTGAAGTAGCATAGATAAGTAAATAATAGGGAAATGGCAAAAGCAAAAACACAGGGACAGGCGAATGTTAAGAGTTTGTGAGTTGATTCGGTATGCTAACAGCAGTGGGGTAGAAACTGTTTTGAAGCCGGCGTGTGTGTGTGTGTGTGTGTGTGTGTGTTTTTTTCAGGCTTCTGTACCTCTCCCCATGGTAGAGGTTGTAGAAAAACAGGGTGGGATCTGTGTTGGGTTTTGCCTGAGATATTCTCACTGAGCTTTTCATCTGTGCTCTTTGTAACGACTGGGTGAAACAGGAGGTGAATCACTGAACCGGTTTGTGGTTTCTGAGGGACTCTTTCCCTCTGATCAAACCACTTGTTCACAGTACTGAGGGAACACAGAACCCTAACTGTCAAGTTGCTAACCAGAGGGCATCATTGTGAGGTCATTGTCAAAGGAGGAAACGGAAAAGCTTTGAAAAATGTTTCTTTATGCAGAGGCAATTCACAATGAGCAGGACAATACTGAGATACATAGAGGACATGAGGGACGTGGGAGTGCACATCCACAGATCCCTTAAGGTAAGACAACACACTGATAAGGTGGTTAAGAGGGCAAATTGAAATCCTTTCCTTTATTAGCCAAGGTTTACAATATAAGGGCTGGGAGGCTATGCAGGAAGTGAATAAGTCAATAGTTAGGTCACAGCTTGAGCACTGTGTGCAGTTCTGGTCACCTCATTACAGGAAAGGATGTAATTGTACCGGAGAGGGTGCAGCGGGCCTTCACAAGGCTGGTGCCGGGGCTGGAGAAGTGCAGCGATGAGGACCGATTGGATGGATGGGTGTGTGTCGATTTAAACTGATCGGTAGAAAGGTTAGATGGGTGTGGGGGACACAATGATGTCCCCCCAGCAGGGGGGGTAGGGTCCTGAAAGGAGGTTAGAGATGGAAACCATCAGTTCATGGGAAAGGTGTCGGGATCTGAAGGCAATGTCCCATAACCTCCTGGGATAACAGGATGGTGGGATGTCACTGGGTGGCCCGTTCTGTGGTAGGTGCAGTCATGATGGGCAGAGTGGCCACTTTCCGTGCTGCATATTTTTCGAATATTCTGAATATCTGAAGAGGAGGAAGGTGCAGGGATGTGGGGGAAGGGCAGTACATGAATCGCTCCTCAGGAGGGTGACACAGACACTTTGGAGATGTGTTTTCTTTTGGGGGGGAGGGGTTGGTTGCAGGCGGGAGATTTAAGGGAAAGAAAGATAGATTTTTGAACAGTCAAGGAATGAAGGGTTATGGTGAGCCGACGGGTAAGTGGAGTGAGCCCATGAAAAGGATCGGCCATGATCTGGCTCAAGGGGTGAGGTGACCTATTCCTGATCCTAGTTCTTATGAGTTGTGGGGTGAGAGAGAGAGAGAGGCTTTGAGGAGTTGGAGGTAAGGATGGGAGCTAGCTGGATCCCCAGTTGCTCTGTGACTGAGGCAGATTGAGGCCCCCAACCTCCCCCAGCCCAGCAAGGAGGCTGCCATGTTTTGAGGAAAGCAGCCACCTTTCCTGCCCTCTGGAAAAACAGGTCATCATGAAGGTGGCAGGTTGATGCCCTGAAGTGGCAACTAATTAAGGGCCTCATGCAGTGGCTGATCAGGGGGAGGTGCACCATGGGCCTCCCTGCTGAGGTGCCTGGAAGGGTCGGGTACCTCCTCAGTGCCAGATTATTTGCCCTTCCCACCACTTCCAGGGATGGACAGATCCCACCGAGAAGGGGCAGTGGCCATCCTCTGGGCTGTGGTGATCGCACAGTTCAACGATTCGGAGGATTGATGGGAAGGCCCATCCTGAGACAGCAGGGGACCCGGAGTCTGCGAGAAATCAAATCCTTCGGAAAGTTAAAATCCTCTAGGATCAGAGGAATGGGACGCCAGAAAACTGTCAGGAATCCAGTGGGTTAAGAGATCTCTTGTTGTGTTGTCGAAGCTGGCACTTTAGAAAGGCAGAAATGGGGTGAATTGAGAATTTACAACCTCCTAATAATTTGCTTTTGGTACCTGATAGAAGTCAGACAAGATAATTTCATTTGCATCGCAGCATTAGAATTAGCATATAAAATTTCACTGGCCTTCTAAAAATCTGTATTTAAACTGTTGACCAACAAAGAGATTCTAAAGCAATAATTTTCTCCCTTCCCCAAGTGTCCGCTGACAAACCACTTTCAACCCCGCAAATAGCTTAATAGGAGATGGCACAGTAACTCAGGATATATATTTATCTGTGTCTCTCACAGTCGTGTACTCTGCGAGTTACGTCTGTGTTAGTTCCTGTCCTGTTGTGTTGTTAACACTCCCAGTATTGAACGACATCGTAGCTATTTCAAGCAACCTCTTTAGACATGGCTCCTCGTCCAGAGGTAGGGACACTACCAGTGCAGTGCAGAGCCTCTAAAGTGTAGATTAAATCATTGTGACATTGAGTTACTCACAGAATCCCTACAGTGCAGGACCAGACTATTTGGCCCATTCAGTCTAGCCTGGCCTTGCATTCCCATAGATGATTCATACAACCTACACATCCCTGGAGACTATGAGCAAGTTAGCATGGCCAATCCACCTAACCTGCATGTCTTTGGACTGTGGGAGGAAACCCACACAGACACAGGGAGAATGTGCAAACTCCACAATAGACAATCACCCAAGGGTGGAGTCGAACCCGTGAGGCAGCAGTGCTAACCACTGAGCCACTGTGCTGGCCAGCTCCATGTTTTAGCAGTGGCTCACTAGAGAGAGGTTAAAAGGTCCAAGGCTTACGGTGGAGATGGAGGTTATGCCTACAGTGTAAAAATGGAACTGCACTGAAATCAAACAGATTGACTCTATAACTGTATGCAAATGAGGCATTTTGAGTAAATTAAAATTGGTCCATGCAGTTCTGAGCATTATGCTTGGGGTGGATTGGGATAAATCACACTGTATCACTGTGTCAACTAGACTACAAATTGTAAAAATGTTATCACAATAGCTCACAATTATATTGCACCTTTCAGCACAGTGAAACGCCCAAGGCTGTTCACAGGATATGTCATCATTTTATCTGATCACAAGCTAAAGAAGGGGATGTTAGGATAGGTAATCATCGAATCCTTACAGTGTTGAAGCAGGCAATTCAGCCCATCAAGTCCACACCGACCCTCCAAAGAACATCCCACCCAGACCCTGCACTCCCCCATTCCCCACTCTATCCCTGTAACCCTGCTAACCCACCTAGCCTGGAACACTCTGGGGCAATTTAGCATGGCCAATTCACCTGACCTGCGCATCTTTGGACTGTGGGAGGAAACCGGAGCACCCGGAGGAAACCCACGCAGACATAGGGAGAATGTGCAAACTCCACACAGTCACCTGAAGCTGAAATCAACCCGGTTGCTGCCTCACAACGCCAGGGACCCGGGTTCGATTCCTGCCTCAGGTGACCATCTGTGTGGAGTTTGCACATTTTCCCCGTGTCTGCGTGGGTTTCCTCCGGGTGCTCCGGTTTCCTCCCACAGTCCAAAGATGTGCAGGTTAAGTGAATTAGCCATGCTAAATTGCCCGTAGTGTTAGGTGCATTGGTCAAGGTAAATATAGGATGGGGGAATGGGTCAGGGTTACTCTTCAGAGGGTCGGTGAGGACTTGTTGGGCTGAAGGGCCTGTTTCCACACTGCAGGGATTCTAATCACCAGAGATTGGAGGGATGTAGAGTTCTAAGGGGGAGGGGGTGTGGAGGAGTTAATGGAGATTGGTTGTGAGGGGAGTGATGAAGGTTGGTAACGAGGGCTTGAGTTGGTTTTAGATCATGAGTGAGAATTTGAAATCGGAGAGCTCTTTGGGTACTTAGTCATTAGAGTCCAGTGGGCATTTACGACACCTGGCTTTGAATGACCCCCAAGATTATGCTGTTGGCTTTGGAAGCATATCTGTCCGGGATTGAGTGCTGGTGTGGTGAGGTACCGTGCCCTCCCTTTGGTCATAAGCCCCAGTGATTTGCAGCATTTTCTGTCAGGGTGTGGCTGCTGTTTTCAGAGCCCGGCGCTAATCCACTGCCTTGTAAAAGTAACCTGCGGAGAACCGAATCTGCACCTTCCGTTTCAAAGCAAAGGCCATCTGCTGTATATGTGTGAAAAGGAGAACTTTCTGTCAGTACAAGCTAAGTACAGCTGGGCTAAGTGTTAAAATGTGATAGTGCTGGAGTAGAGTGGCGGGGGGAGAGGGGGGAATGTTGGGCACACCATAACACATCACTTTGTCCATTCCGTCTGGAAAGAGCAGGGCTGAAATCAAACACCCTGGAACTGAAGAGGAGCAATGCGTGCGGCATGGATAATAGTCTCCTCCAATCGCTGGGGAACTGTTTCAGCACAGGAAATGTCTTTGATGGTGTACGGGACACATGGGCACAGGAAGGGTTGTGGAAATCTGGAATAACTTCCCTTCGGAGGAGTAATTCACATAGCTTGATAATATTTAGATTAGATTCCCTACAGTATGGAAACAGGCCGTTCGGCCCACCAAATCCACACAGACCCTCTCAACAGTAACCCACCCAGACCCATACCCATACCCCTGACTAATGCACCTAATACTACGGGCAATTTAGTATGACCAATTCACCTGACTTGCACGTCTTTGGATTGTGGGAGGAAACTGAATCACCCGGAGTAAACCCACACAGACACGGGGAGAATGTGCAAACTCCACACAGACAGTTACCCGAGGCTGGAATTGAACCCAGATCCATGGAGCTGTGAGGCAGCAGTGCTAACCACTAAACCACGGTGCCACTCATTATTGGTGTCTGAACTAATACCAATAAAATACTGTGTAAAAGAAGAGTTCCTCTTCTGATGGAACACAAGCCGACAAACGTAACACATGTAGAATATATCACAATGTTGGTATCTCAGCAATTAAACTTTTAGGATCAGACAACAGCAGGGGGTGCAGGGACAGAGAGGGGGAGAATGCACTCAAAGGCTAAAGGCAAAGATTTGACCATAATTGCTAATTCACCCAGCCTGCACATCTTTGGATTGTGGGAGGAAACCCACTGGGAGGATGTGAAAACTCCACACAGACAGTCACCTGAGGTAGGAATTGAACCCGGGTTCTTGGTGCTGTGAGGCAGTAGTGCTAACCACTGAGCCACTGTACCACCCCATGGGGTAGGAAGCCTCAGTTACCAGGATATACATTGGCCAGGTTGGAACTGTCATTCTTAGAGAGGAGAAGGCAAGGAAGAGATATCATTAAAGTTTAACAGAATCATGAGGGGCCTGGGTAAGCTAACTGTTCCCATTTGTTAAAGGATTGAGAACCCTGGGGGCACATGTTATTTTAAGTGATTTGCAAAAGAGATGAGATAAGGGAAAAAGCTTTCTCACACAGCAAGTGGTTTGGCCTGTAGTGCACTGCCTGAAAGTGTGGTGGGGCCAGGTTCAATTGAGGAGGTGTTCAAGGAGGCATTGGATGGCTGTTTAAATAGAAATGAGATTCAGGATTATGGTAGAGGGAAAAGGCACAGGTAAAAGTGTTCAAAGAGCCAATGCGGACATAATGAGCTGGATGGCCGACCAGAACAATTCTGTGATTCTGTATTAAGGGATGTGTAAGTTGCAAGCGTAGATGGAGTTCAGATAGATTTCACTGGATCGATCAGAATGGTGGAACAGACTTGAAGGAGAGAATGGCCTCCTCCTGTTCTTGTGTGCAGTGATAGATCCCACACATGATGTTATTTTAATAAGGTAACACAACATAATTACCCTGAGCTATTTTTCAAATCTTCGAGGAGAAAGTCAGGACCGCAGATGCTGGAGATCAGAGCTGAAAATGTGTTGCTGGAAAAGCGCAGCAGGTCAGGCAGCATCCAAGGAGCAGGAGAATCGACGTTTCGGGCATGAGCCCTTCTTCAGGAATCTTTTAGTCGATGTTTCGGGCATGAGCCCTTCTCCATTCCGGAAGAAGGGCTTATGCCCGAAATGTCGATTCTCCTGCTCCTTGGATGCTGCCTGACCTGCTGCGCTTTTCCAGCAACACATTTTCAGCTATTTTTCAAATCCTCCTGCATCCACCCCTATCCCCGGGAGCCCTATCACTCACAGGCTGGTTGAAGAATGTGACAGAGACCATGTGTTATATCCATTTGGCCGTCAGTACATTATACACAAGGGCTAATTAAAACAAAACATGGCATGTGATTGAGCCTAAATCGTCTTTGATTTTGGGATGTGTGTGGAGAAATGGGTGAGATTCGGTAAAGTGGGAGCGTGACCATCTCGATGCCTGTGTTGTTTGCAACAGTTTGTGGTATAATTGGGGATACCAAGTTAAAAATTACACAACACCAGGTTATAGTCCAAGAGGTTTAATTGGAAGCACTAGCTTTCGGAGTGCTGCTCTCCTTCGTCAGGTGGTTGATGGAGTGGCGCACCGAAAGCTAGTGCTTCCAATTAAACCTGTTTGACTATAACCTGGTGTTGTGTGATTTGTAACTTTGTACACCCCAGTCCAACACCGGCATCTCCAAATCATGAGTGAGGATATGCTGCCATCGAAATACTCACACCTGCCAGTCAGCTGAAGCCATTTGCTGTGTTACTGTTCAAATTGGCTCTGTTAGAATTTGTTTCATCCACCATTCTGTTTGCGTGGTTTAATGTAGGTACGTTTTCCACCCTGTTGACTCAGGTTGCGTTGGAACCCAGTTCCGTCCATACACTGACCGGGTTAGTAATCCATTGAAATTTATCGCAATTACAACATGGAGACTGGCCATCCAACCCAACCAGCCAATACCAGCATTTGTCCTCCACATTGTCTCACGTGTTCCTGTGTTTATAAGTGACAACCTCTAGGCTTCACTGTTTTGTGTGTGTGTGTGTGTGTGTCACAGGGCTGTATTGAGGCAGTGCTGCATTGTTGGAGGTGCTATCTTTTAAATCAAATATTAAATTGAAGCACTGCACCTTCCCTCTCAGACACATGAACAAGATTCCGTGGCCCTGTTTCGAAGAAGATTAAACAAAACTCAGACAGGATTAATAATCAAGCAGTATCCGTAAAACAATTGACCTCTTCATTTATGTCATTGTTGTTTGTGGCTTCCCAGTGTTGGTGTTTTCAACGTTACAGTAGTTCAAAAAGTACTTCATCCGATGCAATGTCCTTTCCAAAGCAGGAACTGCATCCAGTCTTTCAATCACTTGTTGAATCTGAGGAACTGCTGCAGAGATGTCCTGGAGCTGAGATGACCGAATTCCAACAAGCACAACCATCTCCCTATGTGCCAGCTATGACTCCAACCAGCGGAGAGTTTGCCCTTGGTTACCCAAGACCCTTCGACAAAGGGTCAGTCAGACTCGAAACGTCAGCTCTTTTCTCTCCTTACAAAGATGCTGCCAGACCTGCTGAGATTTTCCAGCATTTTCTCTTTGGGTACCCACAACTCCAGTTTCACGAGGGTCCCTTGATGCCACACTCGGTCGAATGCAGCCTTGATGTCAAGGACTAACACACTCACCTCACTCTTTTGTTCATGTTTGAACCAAGGCTGCAATAAGATGAGGAATGCAGTGGCCTGGCAGAACTCAAACTGGATATCAGGGAGCACGATGTTTTGAATAAATCTGCCGGTATTGTTTGCAAGACAAAGCTTTTCACTGTGCCTTGGTACACGTGACAATAAATTCAACTCAAATGCTGCTTGATAGCACTGTCAATGACCACTCCCATCACATTACTGATGATTGAGAGTATACTGGTGGGCCAGTTTGGATTTGTGCTGCATTTTATGTACAGGACATACCTGGACAGTTTTCCATATTGTTGGGTAGCTGCCAGTGTTGATGGTCTCCTGGATCAGCTCAGTTAGGGGTGTGGCATGTTCTGGAGCACAAGTCTTCAGTACAATTGCCAGAATGTTGTCAGGGCCCACAGCCTTTGTAGTATCCAGTGTCTCCAACACGTGGACTGATTCGAATTGGCTGAAGACTGACATCTGCGATGCTGGGGACCACTGGAGGGGTCCAAGATGGATCATCCACTCAGCACTTATGGCTGAAGGTTGCTGCAAATGTCTTATTTGTTGCATTTTAACAATCCTTTTAATCTGATGTGCTGTACTCTTCCATCATTGACGATGGAGATACATGTGACACTTGCTCCTCCAGTGAATTGTTTAACTGTGCACTACACCACTGGATGTGGCAGGACTGCAGAGCTTAGATCTGATCCATTGGTTATGTGATCAGTTATCCATGTGTAAAAAGTGAGGTCTGCAGATGCTGGAGATCAGAGCTGAAAATGTGTTGCTGGTTAAAGCACAGCAGGTCAGGCAGCATCCAAGGAACAGGAAATTCGACGTTTCGGGCCAGAGCCCTTCATCAGGAATGAGGAGAGGGTGCCAGGCAGGCTAAGATAAAAGGTAGGGAGGAGGGACTGGGGGGCCAAATTTTGTTGGTTGGAATGTAGTTCGGAGTCCGTGTGGGATCAGTCGGTTCTGTAGGCAGGTGCTGAGGAAGGAGATGTGGTTGTGGTAACGAGTCTGTTTGAGAACGTGGCTGAAGAGCTTCTGTGCAGAGGAGTTGTTATCCATGTGTATTACATTCTGTTGTCACTGTTTGGCACAGACATAGTCCTGTGCATCCTCATCAGGTTGACACCTCACTTTTAGGTATGCTTTATCTTCCTGCACTCGCCATTGACCAGGGTTGATTCCCTGGCTTGATGGTAATGGGTGAATGGAGGATATGCGGGCCATGAGGTTGCAGATTGCGTTGGAGTACAATTCTGTTGCTGTTGATGGCCTATGGTGCCTCATGGATCCTCAGTTTTGAGTAGCTAGACCTGTTTGAAGACTAGGCGAAAGTGGGTACTGCAGATGCTGGAGATTAGAGTCAAGATTAGAGTGGTGCTGGAAAAGCACAGCAGGTCAGGCAGCATCTGCGGAGCAGGAAAATTCATGAAGGACTTTTGCCTAAAACGTTGATTTTCCTGCTCTTCGGATGCTGCCTGAGCTACCGTGCTTTTCCAGCACCACTCTAATCTGTTTGAAGACTGTCCCATTTTGCACAGTGATAGTGCCTCACAACATGATGGAGGGTATTCTCAATGTGAAGGAAAGGAGGGGGACACCCCCCTGTCTGTATCATCGCAGCTGAGGTGGAGAGGGTTGAGAGTTCACTCCAAGTTCCTCGGAGTGACAATAGCCTGGATTCCCCATGTAGATGCAATGGTGAAGGACCACACAACAACGCCTCTTTTTCCTCAGGCAACTCAGGAAATTTGGCATGGCCGTAAGGACTAACCAAGCTTGATAGATGCACCATAGAAAGTGTACTGCCTGAGTGCGCAACGGCCTGGTAAGGCAACTGCTGTACAGTCTTGGAGGACTGTAAGAAACTACAGAATATTGTGTGAACAGCCCAGACCATCACGGAAGCCCACTTACACTTCTTGTTGCTGCTGAAAGGCTAACAACATCATCAAAGATCCCTCCCACCCTGGATAATGCTCTCTTCCATCAGGCAGAAGATACAGAAGCTTGAACACACATGCCAACAAGTTCAAGAGCAGCTTCTTCCCTGCTGTTATTAGGAAAACTTAAACAGCGAAATTCATAACTGATCTTGGAGGAACTTGTTTGGGAGAGGTCACAGCATAGAAACAGATAAGTAAATAGTTATAAGTATAGCCTGGCTGTAAATCTACATTAGTGAGTAGAATGGGTTCTTTCTTCATTCTGTGTTTTTATTTGAATCTGTCTCTTGATTAAATTTTAAAACTATAAGCTATAGTTAGCCTGGAGCAGTGTTTTGTAGATGCAATAAGACAGTGCTGTTTTCTGGGTCTGCAAATTGGAAGGAACAAAATGGCCTTTAGTCGAGTGATATGCTCTTCTTGTCGGTTATGGGTGTTTCGGCAGAGTTTAAGGGCTACTGAGGATTATATCTGCAATAAATGTCATTGGTTGCAAATCCTGTCAAATCAAGTGGATAGGTTGGAGCGAAAGTTAGAGGCAATGAGGAATTTACAAGAGCTAGGAGGTATGATGGATGGCAGTTATAGAAAGGGAGAAAAGCCGTACATACAGTCAGGTAGATGGGTTAACTCCAGGAAAGGTAGGAAGGGTAAGCAGGCAGTGCAGGAGTCTTCTGTGACTATCCCCATTTCAAACAAGTATGCTGTTTTGGAAAAGTTAGGGGGTGATGGACTCTCAGGGGAATATAGCATGAACAGCCAAGTGTCTGATACTGAGACAGGCTCTAAATGCAATAAGTCGGATTACACACGGTCGATTGTATTAGGGGATTCTCTAGTCAGAGACACAGACAGACATTTCTGTGGCCAGCAGCAAAAACTTAGAATGGTGTGTTGCCTCCCTGTGCCAGGATCAAGGATGTCTGAGAGAGGGTGCAGAATGTTCTCAAGGGGATAGGGACCAGAAAGAGGAACTAATGACATAGGAAGGGAAAAGGATGTGATTCTGAAGGGAGAAGATAGAAAGTTAGGCAGGAATTTAAAACGGAGGCCCTTGAGGGTAGTAATGTCTGGCTTACTCCCAGTGCTACGAGCTAGTGCGGGTAGGAATAAGAGGATAGAGCAGATGAATGCATGGCTGAGGAGCTGGTGTACGGGAGAAGGATTCACATTTTTGGATTATTGGAATCTCTTCTGGGGTAGAGGTGACCTGTACAAGAAGGACGGATTGCACCTGAATTGGAAGGGGACGAATATACTGGCAGGGAAATTTGCTAGAACTGCTCAGGAGGATTTAAACGAGTAAGATGGTGGGGGGGTAGGGGTGGGGCCAAGGGAAATACTGACAAAACAGATCAACCTGAGATTGGTACAGTTGAGAAAAGAATTGAGTCAAACAGTCAGGGCAGGCAGGAACAAAACAAAGAATAAGACAGAACTGATAAACTAAACTGCATTTATTTATTTCAATGCAAGAGGCCTAACAGGGAAGGCAGATGAACTCAGGGCATGGTTAGGAACATGGGACTGGGATATCATAGCAATTACAGAAACATGGCTCAGGGATGGGCAGGACTGGCAGCTTAATGTTCCAGAATACAAATGCTACAGGAAGGACAGAAATGGAGGCAAGAGAGGAGGGGGAGTGGTGTTTTTGATAAGGGATAGCATTACAGCTGTGCTGAGGGAGGATATTCCCAGAAATACATCCAGGGAACGTATTTGGGTGGAACTGAGAAATAAGAAAGAGTTGATCGCCTTATTGGGATTGTATTATAGACCCCCTAATAGTCAGAGGGAAATTGAGAAACAAACTTGTAAGGAGATCTCAGCTATCTGTAAGAATAATAGGGTGGTTATGGTAGGGGACTTTAACTTTCCAAACATAGACTGGGACTGCCATAGTGTTAAGGGTTTAGATGGAGAGGAATTTGTTAAGTGTGTACAAGAAATTTTTCTGATTCAGTATGTGGATGTACCTACTAGAGAAGGTGCAAAACTTGACCTACTCTTGGGAAATAAGGCAGGGCAGATGACTGAGGTGTCAGTGGGGGAGCACTTTGGGGCCAGCGACCATAATTCTATTAGATTTAAAATAGTGCTGGAAGAGGATAGACCAGATCTAAAAATTGAAGTTCTAAATTAGAGGAAAGCTAGGTTTGGTTGTATTAGGTAAGAACTTTCAAAAACTGATTGGGTGCAGATGTTTGCAGGTAAAGGGACAACTGGAAAATGGGAAGCCTTCAGAAATGAGATAACAAGAGTCCGGAAATAGTATATTCCTGTCAGGTGAAAGCAAAGGCTGGTGTGTGTAGGGAATGCTGGATGACTGGAGATATTGAGGGTTTGGTTAAGAAAAAGAAGGAAGCAGATGTCTGGTATGGACAGCAGAAATGAATCCTTAAAAGAATATGAAGGCAGTAGGAGTATACTTAAGAGGGAAATCAGAAGGGCAAAAAGGGGAAATGAGATAGCTTTGGCAAATAGAGTTAAGGAGAATCCAAAGGGCTTTTACAAATACAAGGGTAACTAGGGAGTGAAAAGTGCCCCTCAAAGATCAGTAAGGCTGTTTTTGCTGCATGAGATGGGGGAGGTACTAAAGGAGTATTTTGCATCAGTGTTTACTGTGGAGAAGGACATTGAAGATATAGACTTTAGGGAAATAGATGGTAACATCATGAAAATGTCCATACTACAGAGGAGGTGGTGCTGGATGTCTTGAAATGCATAAAGGTGGATCAATCCCCAGGACTTGATCAGGTGTACCCTAGAACTCTGTGGGGAGTGAGAGAAGTGATTGCTGGGCCTCTTGCTGTGATAGTCATAGGTGAGGTGCCGGAAGACTGGAGATTGGCTAACGTGGTGCCACTGTTTAAGAAAGGTGGTAAGGACAAGCCAGGGAACTATAGACCGGTGAGCCTGACCTCAGTGGTGGGCAAGTTATTGGAGGCAATCCTGAGGGACAGGATGTATATGTATTTGGAAAGGCAAGGGCTGAGAACAGGCTTAGCAGCAATGTCCTTTAGCACTTGACCAGCTCCGTCAGTGGCGTTACCGAACCATTCTTGATGATCCACATTGACGTCCTCTACCTGAATCCACTCAGTCAAGTATAAGGTCTCAGCAGGACAGACAGCCTGTCATAATTGTTGTCATCAAATAGAAAGCAGCCAGGCTACATTGCTAAAGGGTTGTTCATAGAAATCATCAAACCCTTACAGTGTGGAAACAGGCCCTTCAGCCAACAAGTCTACACTGACCCTCCGAAGAGTAACCCACTCAGAGCCATTCCCCAACCCTATTACTCTACATTTATCCCTGACTAATGCACCTAATCCTGAACACCACGGACAATTTAGCATGGCCGATTCACCTCACCTGCACATCTTTGCATTGTGGGAGGAAACCCACGCAGACAATGTGCAAACTCCACACAGAGAGTCGCCTGAAGCTGGAATCAAACCTGGTCAGGAGGTTCCCTGGCATTCCGAGGCAGCAGTGCTAACCACTGAGCCACCGGGCCACCTCAGGATCTGCTTCTCACAGTGGAGGTCTCCTGGAGGCGTGGAATGCTGTTGAGTGGGTTAGGAAGGGTTAGGTATTGAGGATAGGTATTGAGGACCAGCTAGTGATCCAATTCAATGAGAAAAGGTTTTGTCGCGCACGGCTGAGCCTCTGAAAGGGGCAAGGTATTGAATGGTGATGAATAGAGATTGTTGGGCAGCTGCTATGAAGTGGCATGGGTGGGGTGGGGGGGAACCTCCCAGAAGCATAGACTCGTTGACCATGTGCCAAGCACATCACAAATAAACAATTGAATTTTGAACAGGTTAAACGACCTCGGGGATTCAATCTTGCAGAGAAAAAGAGTTAGCATAATGGGGGAAAAGAGCTCCTTTGTTCAGGCAGCAGGTGTCTGTTTCTGTATTTCACCAGCATTGATATTAAGAAGCTACCTACCTGGGGCAAAGCGCATTGCTATCCATTGTCAAAATTGGCAGCATCCCTGAGACAGTGGTGTATGCAGCAGAGGGATTAATTTAAGAGGCCGTGTCTCTGCACTGGCAAAACCTCCAGCAAGCAAAGAAATAGAGAACCGATGTGATCGGCAACACAAGATGCGCTGGAGGTGTTCCAGCCTGGTTATAAAATCAGAGAGAAGGGAGTTTCAGCCCCATGGGTGAAAGATGGATTTCAAACCCAGTCCAGACTCCAATGCGTTTATCAGAAAGTAGAAGCCAATGCTGTCGCTTTTGGGACTGGATTGGAACTGGGGAGCCAGGGGCAACTGGAAGTCCGTCAAAAGGAAGAAAGCTTTCTCATCCCTGCTGTTTGTTCTACAGGTGAGCTCTGGAACATTGTTCTGACCCACTGTCGTAAAGAGTCGAGAGTGTGTTGCTGGAAAAGCACAGCAGGTCAGGCAGCATCCAAGGAGGAGGAGAATTGATGTTTCCTGATGAAGAGCTTACATCCAAAACATCAACCCTCGGATGCTGCCCGACCTGCTGGGCTTTTCCAGCACCACACTCTCGACTCTGACCTCCAGCATCCGCAGTCCTCACTTTCTCCATTATGGGAAAGGTGTGAAAGGGGTGACGCTGACTCCCTGCTCAGTGTTGTACACGGCCAGCCCACCTTTCTCATTAGCTTCACGGGGAAAGAAGAGCTTAGCAGAGTGTGTCAGCAGTGAGCAGTCCAACACTGCCCACTTTCTAAGGCAAACAGCAAGAGTTAAGGTCGCCCTCACTGCTTCAGCCATTCTCCTAGCTTCAGTTCCTAAAGTGCAGCTCACTTGTCGTCCTCGCTGTCTGTTTTCAGTGAAACATTCAGCTCAGTAGATTCTCTTGCAGATCAGCTATGACATGACATTTCTTTAAATCATGATACCGAGGGACCTTTGTATCTGTCACACCAGGCAGATGAAACAATGAGACATTACAGGCATCCCTGGGTTATGAACAAGTTGTGCTCTGGGACTCTATTTGTATGCAGTTTGAAATACAGTGCAGGATGATATAAAGGAGCCATTTGTAAGTACAGGAATTGTTGTGTCCTGGGTGTTTAGAAATTACACCCCATATGAGATTGCATTCATAAGTCCAAGCATTCATAATCAGACGTAGAAAAGATACGCATATAAAATTAAAGCATGTGGGTTTGCGGCTAGTGTACTACACAGATAGAGAACTATTTGGCAGACAGGAAGCAAAAAGTAAAACTAAGCAGATTTTTCCAAGGGACAGGCAGTGATTTGTTACGGAGTCCTGCATTGTGTTTCCGATTGTGTACAAAGTGACGTGTAAACAGACTCCAGAACACAACCAGTTCATAAACCAGGGACTGTCCATAATCTCTCATTTAGTCTGGCCGGTGGGATACAAACAAAAGGGCCTGTGTCCATTGGGATCATGATTTAAAGCACGGCCATGTCATAGCTGATCTGCAAGTGTAGCAGCAGCGTGTACCATCTACAAGATACACTGCAGAAAATTATCAATGCTCTATAGACAGCACCTTCCAAACCCATAGCCATTACCATTTAGAAAGACATGGGCAGCAGATACATGGGTACACCACTACCTTGTAAGTTCTCCTCCAAGCTACTCACCATCCTGACTTGGAAATATAACACCATTCCTTCACTGTCGCTGGATCAAAATGTTGGAATTCCCTCTCTAATGGCATTGTGGATGTATCTGAACCAAATGAACTACAGCGTTTCAAGGAATCAGCTCACCACCATCTTTACAAGGGAACACAGGGATGGTAATACATGCAACCAGTGATACTAACTTCAAATAAATAAATAGGAAGAAAATGGAATGAAATGTTTGATAGGTTAAATAAGTAGAGGAGTTCATAACAAGGACAATAATTTTTAAATGGGACTGCGGCTGTTCAGTAGTGATGTCAGGAAAGAACGGTGGAAATCTGGGACTGTCTCTCCCCCTGCGTTCTCAAGCATGGGATTGAGTTGAAAATCGTGATCTAAAGGTCAATAGTTTACTCAGTCGGGTTAGGGGATGATGTGGAGGTGCCTGTGTTGGACAGGGGTGTACAAAGTCAGAAGTCAACAGCACCAGGTTATAGTCCAACAGGTTTATTTGAAATGCACAGACTTTGGGAGCGATGCCCCTTCATCGGGTGAAGTCAGTGAACCTGGTGAAGGAGCAGTGCTCCAGAAACTTGTGATTTTGAATAAACCTTGTCAGATTATAACCTGAGGATGGGGGATGTGGGGCCAAGGCAATAACAGTGGAATTACGATGCACGTCAACCCAGCGTGAGCTAATTGGATGTGGAACAGACGTAATGGCCTGCTCCTGTCACTATGTCTCTCTGCATTTGTGTTGTTCTCAGTGCAGTTTGAGGATGTATTCACCGGAGAGAGAACGATTATGCAATGGATTTGATTGCTGCTCTGAGCAGTATGTTCGCAGGCAGCTGTGACAATTCATTAGGATTCTGCGAATAAATCATGTCATGTGGATGGACAGTATTTGGTAGGGAGCGTAGCTGGTGATGTGGGTGTACTGGACCAGCCCAGATGAAAGCTTGAAGCCACATCGCAGTGTGGGATCTCCTAAATGGGTCACGTTCTGGTGGAAACCCTGCACTAGAAACATCAGCCACACCAAGGGGTGGTGCAGAGGAAAGCCTTTCACTTGCTCCAGCTGTTTCACACTGCGCTGCTCTAATTTTAACAATTCTGCATGAGCCTAGAATTAATGATTGATTAAATCAAAGGGATACTCCAGTTAATCCCTCCTTGCTTGCACTCGCCTGGTCAAAGAGTGTTGGAGATTGGACGTAATCACTCTTCATTTTTCCAAGTCTTCTCCTTACCTCACGGGTAGAGTAGTGCCAGTTTTTAGCAACGGTGATATTTATAATATCGGCATCTGAAGATTTCCCTCAACCCCATTTTGCATCCCCCGATTTTAAAAAGATCATTTGCTTCTTTTTCAGAAAAAAAAATGCATGCAAACTTCCATCCCAGCATCGACTGGCTGTAGTTCACTCATCTTTCTGAGTCTGTGGCTTCAAGTGCTCTTTCCTGATGAAGGGCCTGTGCCCGAAACGTCGAATTTCCTATTCCTTGGATGCTGCCTAACCTGCTGTGCTTTAACCAGCAACACATTTTCAGCTTCAAGTGCCAGTCAAGCAGATTACCAGGCGATTGCTGCTAGTGGGATCATGCTGTGCCCATCGCTTTCCTTACAGTGCAGACTACACGGTGGGCTTCACAGGGCCGGCAAATGCTCGTGATCCCGAAACCCCTGACAAAAGTGGAAGTTGTTCCTTTGAGAGTTTGAATCCTGGACGGTGGGTGTACAGGCAGGGGGAGGGTGGGGGGGGAAGTTGAGGCGGGTCAGTCATTCCCAGCTTCGAGAGTGACTGACTGCACAGCAGCGACAGCAGACCACTCTGAGAGGGGTGACTATCCCAGGCAGCGCAACCCTGCAGGTCAAAACCTCCCTGTACCTGGGTAACGGTGCTGTTTTCTGCTCGGATCCACTGTCAGTGCACAGACTCATAAGTCATAGAGCTGTACAGCACAGAAACAGACCCTTCGGTTCAACCCGTCCATGCCAACCAGATATCCTAAGTTAATCTAGTCGCACTTTCAAGAACCTGGTCCATATCCCTCCAAACACTTTCCATTCATATCCCCATCCAGATGCCTTTTAAATGTTGCAATTGTATCAGCCTCCACCACTTCCTCTGGCAGCTCATTCCATACACACACCACCCTCTGCGTGAAAAATGTTGCCCCTTAGGTTCTTTTTAAATCTCCCCCTTCTCACCTTAAACCAATGCCCTCCAGTCTTGGACTCCCCTACCCTGGGAGTGAGCAACTGCAACCAGTTCAATCTGGCCTTGGGAGCCAAGGTTAATCGAGGCTCAGGCGAGGGCATGTTCCCTGGAAACTGAGCCAACCAATCCTCTATCCCTTTCGCTGCCAGTACAGGTTAGCTAAAGGTGCTGGGAATACTGTTCGGAGAAGCCGGGGCAAGTGCAAAATCTTGGGAGGAGAGCATTGCCAGGGTGAAGCATAAATTGGTCATTTGGGAGTACCCCTCCCTCCCCATTGCAGGTAAAAACCTGCTCACCGGATGTGAGGCACTCTCTGTTGTTGTAGGAGGTCTGGCCCATTTGTTGCAGTCACCTGAGCTATCTCCCACGTCATCCGGAGGTCAAAGGTGAACCATGTCTGCAGGGACTCCTTATACAAAACTCTGGATAAGGGGGGGGAAAGAATGGACCCAACACTGCCTTCATCCTGATGGCCATCTTTGTGTGCGGCTAACCCACTTTGTTTTCTGGCCAATGGCGATTCCCAGGATGTTGTTAGTGGGGGGACTTCAGTGATGGTAATGTCAAGGCGGGGGTAGTTAGTTTGTCTCTTATTGAAGATGGGCATTGCCTAGCATTTGTGCGGCACAAAATTAAAGCTTTTCACTGCATTTTATTGTATTCTTACTACGAAATACACGCGACAATAAAATCGTTCATCCATTCAAATATTACTTGCCACATGTCAACCCAAGCCTGGACATTGCCCAGGACTTGCTGCACACATTGTATCTCAGCATGATTGCTCCTGGGGGCAGACAGTTTTTTTTCCTCGCAGGTAGATGTCATGCTGCAAAGAAACTTGTTTAAAATCTAATAGATCCCGTGGCAAATAAATCTTCAAAGGATGATTAAATATTCAGTATTCCTCCACACGGGTGCTCTCAGATTGAGAGAAATAACTTCACCATGTTAGAAAGCTCAATCCTCTCAGGCAGATCTAATACCCCACCCCCACACCCGCCGGATTCACAGGACAAGGGGAAGGGATATCATTTTGCCCTAAGTGCCGAAACTAGCCCTGAGCTAGGGTTCGTGGGCGGGGCAAACAGCGTGAGATCTAATACTTGCTTTCCTGTAATCAAAATCAGTTGAGATCATTAATGCTTCTGTTTCGTGAGACGTGGGACTAGGTGTGGGAAATTTGCATGGTCAATATTCCAGCACAGAATGAGGCCATTCGGCACATTGTCACTGCGCCCGCTAATTGCTGTCCCATTAATCCCACCACCCACTTCCAATTCCTGTGCGTTTCAACCCTCTCAGGTATTTTCTCCTGATGAAGGGCTTTTGCCCGAAACGTCGGCTTTCCTGCTCCTCGGATGCTGCCTGACCTGCTGTGCTTTTCCAGCACCACTCTAATCTTGACTCTGATCTCCAGCATCTGCAGTACCCACTTCTGCCTATTTCATCCGATGCCCTTGTGGAGATTTCTCTTGAGCTTGATTACTCCTCCTGGTGAACCAGGAGTACAGCACTCAGCCATGTCCTGGCCAGACTGTGTTCACACCAGGCTGTGTTCACACCAGGCTGTGGATTCCCCCACCTTGTCTGAAAGGAGGCACTGGAAAGGGTGCAGAGAAGCCTTACATGGGCGACAACAGCATTGTCTTCCACATCATTAAAGGATTGCCCGGTTTGGTCCATTTTCTCTTGGAAGAAGGTTCAAAGGAACATCTTTTCCCGGGGTAGTGAATATCTGGAATTCTCTACTACAGAGTGTTGTGGAGGCTGGATCACCAAGTATTGAAAGAGAAGGTCAGTAGATTTTTCTAATAGCTGGGAGTTGAAGTCTCTGAGGAGCTGGCCCGGTTGCTCCATGATATTGTAGAAAGTGGTAACATGCGCTAAGGGGCTGAATGGCCTCTTCCACCTCATTCAAGCTTCAGTGAGGTGTGTACTTCCCATTCCACCTCGTCCCAGGAAAACCCAGACGTTAACGGGGGTTTGGGTTCATTCAGAACGGGAGGTGGTGAGTCAGCCCATTGAGCATGTTCCGCCATCCATTTGGATCCTCCAACTTTGTTTTCCTTCCTTTGCTCCATGACCCTCGATGGTCTTGCCCAACGCCATCCGCAGGTCAAAGCATTTAGTCATCAGTCACAATCGTCTCCGAGTTCAGAAAAGGAGTAATAACCAAGCAACCCCGTGACTTACAGCCTGCAAGCAACTCTGTAAGGTTCTTCCCTTTTCAGAAGAACCTAAATACAAGTGGGCAAGATGTTTGTGCATGTGAAACATGAACAGGCTATTAATGACTCTCGAGATCTGCCAACAAAACCCCAGAGGCCTAACTAAGAAATATGTTTATTTGTTTGTGGAGAGTGAAGGGAATGTCATGTAACTGGAGCTTCGGGACTGGTTCCAAATATCGATGGCAACACTTCCTAATTTGACTGAGCTCATTTGCAGAGGGTGAAGGACAGGTTCAGTCCCTGAGGGACTGGCAGGTCAGCAGATATCTGTTTGGCTTGGGGCAGCTCCCACCTCCACAAACTTGACCTGGAAGGGAGTACTCCCACCCAACCTGACCCTCATCCTGCGAGGGCGGCAATCTGAGTGGGACCTCTGCCCCAGAATGAGTTGGGCGTCTGGGCCTGGCTATCGGAAGGTTCGGGGCCGGTGCTCCGGGATTTAGTGTTGGCCGGGTAAAAGGGACAAGACAAGCAACAGCCCCCAGCTCCCTCACCTGCTCCCCAATGTCTCACAGCCTCCCTTGTGGACAACTGCCCACCACTCCATGCATATATCCCCTTCTGCTGCCTATGCCAACCCCTGCCCCTTTATCTATCCCACATGCCCCCCCCCCCAGCACTCCTCATTGCTGACCTTGCCCCTCCAGCCACCCACTTTATTGCCCTAATGCCACCTGGTGTCAACCCATGTGTCCTCCTCACCAACCTTTGACGATTCACCCTCCACACTCTGTATCCATCATGGGGGTGAAGGCTTTAGGACCCATGCTGGGGTTTAATAATTTTCCAAAGGAGAGATCGCCCAGAATATATTCCAACGGGTGTTTAAGCCTGGACGATATCAAGTCTTGAACACACAACCTTCTCATTCAGAAACAATAGTTCTACCCACTGAGCCATTGCTAACACATGGGATGTGGGGCTGCAAGTCTGTAGCTTCAACCTCTAACTAGCAGTGGAGTGATATAGAACTATCGTTTCTGACAAACTTGGTCATAGCTTTAGCGGAAGATTAAACAACTCTTTAAAAAATTTGCATGTGGCTGGCTCAGCCAGTGTTTATTGCCCCAGTTGCCCAGAAGGCACTTAAGAGTCAACCATATTGTTGTGAGGTTGGAGTCACATGTAGGCCAGACCAGGTAAGGATGGCAGATTTCCTTCCCTAAAGGATATTGCTGAACCGGGTGGGCTTTTAACAATGAATGCACGATCACAGTTAGATTAGCTTTTTATTTCCAGACTTCTTGCATGAATTCAGTGTCACCATCTGCCATGTTGGGACTCAAACCCACCTCACTGGAACATTTATCTGCCGTTCAGGATCACTCGTCCAGTCATGTTATTACTATGCCTCCCTTTTGTTTGCTCCCTGGAGAGAGGTGACTCGTGGTGAACTGTACAGAGTTCCTGTTTGCTCAACAGGGTAAGGATTGCTGAGTGTGTAATCCTACATGTTTCCTGTTTACAGCTTCACTGAGAGTTATTCCCTGAAGGGACTGAGGATGAAATATTTCGACGTCCCCGATTAATGGGTTCTCAGCCCTGTCCCACCCGTGTGACCAATATCCCATCAGTCACCACAGGCTCCCTCTAATGTTCCAGGTCAGCAGGATGCAGGGTAGAGCTTCCTTGTTTGAGCTGGTATTATTATGCTTTTTCCTTTGAGCAGCTTCTGAACCAGAGTGTTTGTGTGTGTGTGTGTGGGTGTGTGTGTGGGTGTGTGTGGGTGTGGCAGAGGGAAGTGGGGGAGAAACTGGAAACCCAAGTAGCTGGTTGGACTGGTTAAACTGATAACAGAAGCACCTGTTCCTCCAGGAAGTTGTTAAACATCAAACACCCAGCACTAAAATGTCGTAACAACCAGCAGGCAAGAGGGAAACACCGGCGAGTGCTATCGATGAGCAACCAGGTCACGTAAAGCCAATGACCCTCTGACTTAGGTAGGTAATTGAAGTGTTGATGAGTCACTCAGATGTGACTTCTTCAGTAACATGAGGAATTTCTCTCAGCTGGTATGAAGAGGGCGGCACGGTGGCATTAGGGCAATAAAGTGGGTGGCTGAATGAGGGCGGCACGGTGGCACAGTGGTTAGCACTGCTGCCTCACAGCGCCAGGGACCTGGGTTCAATTCCCGCCTCAGGCGACTGACTGTGTGGAGTTTGCACGTTCTCCCCGTGTCTGCGTGGGTTTCCTCCGGGTGCTCCGGTTTCCTCCCACAGTCCAAAGATGTGTGGGTCAGGTGAATTGGCCATGCTAAATTGCCCGTAGTGTTAGGTAAGGGGTAAATGTAGGGGTATGGGTGGGCTTCGCTTCGGCGGGTCGGTGTGGACTTGTTGGGCCGAAGGGCCTGTTTCCACACTGTAAGTCTAATCTAATCTAAGATGTGGCTCAGTGGTTAGCACTGCTGCCTCACAGCACCGGGAACCTGCATTCGATTCCAGCCTCAGGTGACTGCCTGCGTGGAATTTGCACATTCTCCCCGTGCCTGTGTGAATTTCCTCTGGGTGCTCTGGTTTCCTCCTGCAGTCACAAAGATGTACAGGTTAGGTAGATTGGCCGTGGAGGAATGCAGGGATTTTGCACATATTCTTGTCCGGCACCCCAGTGCGATACTGAGGCAGTGTTGTGTTGCCACTAAACCAATGCAGCAACGAAGACTTTTTAATCGCTGGGAGGACAGGTATTAATGAGAGGATGTGGGTTAATGGGAGCCCAGAGACTCAGTAAGGCAGAGGACACTGAAGGGAATCTCTATGTCCATCAGAGAGAGGAAATGGGCCTTTGGTTTTGTGGCAATGCAACACTGCCTCAGTACTACACTGGGGTGTCAGTCAAGAATATGTGCAAAATCCCTGAAGGGGTATTAAACTTTGATGCCGAGGCTTGAGGGCTAATAGTGAACCCAGACTGATGCGTGTTGTGTGTGATTGGGTCTGGTCTGCGTCAAATGAGATGTCCAGGCTCAGGCAGCAAACCTGCTGATGTGCCGGCTGCCCAAAGCTTCTCACTTTGTTTCTTACAGATACATCATTGCACTTGTTTTCCTCCCTTTGTTTGGGAGAATACGCACCGGGCACGCAGCTGCTGGCTGGTGCAACTTGTCAGAAAGGTCTGAGGCACGCAGAGAGAAACTTCAATTTTGAAACAAAAAAGCCTTCGGTTCGCTCAAAGATGCGAGTTACGTTTGAAAAGCCAGTGCTAGAAAGACGCCCCTCTTACCCAGGTGACATAACCCCCTCTGATCCTTGTGCCTCTAATACAGGTGAGGATCAGGACCCCATGTGGGTCCATGGGGTGAAGCCTGGGCCTGTGAGCAAATGGCTGCCACACAGCCTTCCCCTCCAGTCTCACAGTCTCTGCACACTCCCGTCGCACAGTCTCTGCACACTCCCGTCGCACAGTCTCTGCACACTCCAGTCTCACAGTCTCTGCACACTCCCGTCGCACAGTCTCTGCACACTCCAGTCTCACAGTCTCTGCACACTCCCGTCGCACAGTCTCTGCACACTCCTGTCGCACAGTCTCTGCACATTCCAGTCTCTCAGTCTCTGCACACTCCCGTCGCACAGTCTCTGCTTACGAGACGTGGCCATGTTCAAAATGGGGTCACGGCGAGAAAAGGTTTGGGAAGCACTGGTGTGATATTTGTCACAGTCATCCTGCTGTACTGATCCCACACCCCACACCGCTAGAGAGATTCCTGTGTAAAGGTACGTGTTCTTAGCTTTTGTACAAATGGCAAACATTTGGTCTTAGTCTTTTGCTATGTAGCTTTACTACAGTCAAAGATTTTGTGGCGTCTATAACAATTAACCAGGAAAGAATACTTGTATGGTGTTTGTTGGGGTCAGAATGAAGTATTTCCTATGGTCAAGTATGTATGGGATATGAACAGCGTATACAACAAGTAATCAGTAAGGTTCATTGTACTGATGGAAGAATGTATCCGTGGGAAATTCTAGCACTAGGGGGTCACAGTTTAAAAATAAAGAGCGCCCATTTAAAACAGGGATAAGGATACATTCTTTTCTCTGAGGGATGCGAGTCTTTAGAATTAACTTCCTTAAAAGTACCATTGACATGGGAATTGGGACGTCACGTTGTGGCTGTACAGGACATTGGTGAGGTCACTGATGATGGTGGTGATGAAGCCCAAAATGTTGACTCTCCTTGGATGCTGCCTGACCGGCTGTGCTTTCCCAGTGCCACACTTTTCGACTGGGACTCTCCAGCATCTGCAGTCCTCACTTTCTGCCATACAATTCCGGCCGCCTCCTATCAGAAGGATGTTGTTAAACTAGAAAGGGTGCAGAAAAAATGTACAAGGGTTTATGGGAGTGGAGGGTTGGTGTTATGGAGTGAGGCTGAATAGGCTGGGGCTGTTTCTTTCCCTGCAGCGTCGGAGTCTGAGGGGTGTTTTGATAGAGGTTTATAAAATTATGAGGGGCATTGCTAGGGTGAATAGCCGAGGTCGTTTCCCCATGGTGACAGACACCAAAACTAGAGGGCATAGGTTTAAGGTGAGAGGGGAAAGATTTAAAAAGGACCAGAGAGGCAACATTTTCACGCAGAGGGTGGTATGTGTATGGAATGAGCTGCCAGAGGAAGTCGTGGAGGCTGGTACAATTACAACATTTAAAAGGCTTCTGGATGGGTATATGGATAGGAAGGGTTTGGAGGGATATGAGCCAAGTGCTGGCAAATGGGACTAGGACAGATTGGGATGTCTGAGTTGGACCAAAAGCTTTGTTTCCATCTTGTATGACACTATGGCTCCTCGGCTCTATAAAGGCAGTATATGCAGCATCTTTAAGATTTTTTTTAAGGCAGAGTTAGATAGATTCTTGATTACCAAGGAGGTGAAATATTATTGAAAATGTACAGGAATATAGAGTCGAAATCAGATCAGCCCTGATCTTATTGAATGGAGGGGACAAACACAAAGGACTGAATGACCAACCCTTGTTCCTTATTTAATGAACTGCCTACTGTTTCAGAAAGCCATCTGAATTCGAAAATGATCATCTGCTAGAGAGTATATGTTATGAAGGGATCTCTGGGAATAACATAATAGTTAGTAATAATCTGTGAAAGGTATTTTTTTGGTGAGAAGGGGCAAATAGTTCTGCAAGAGTTTTTATTCTATTCTTTAGGGAAATGGAGTTGCAAAGAGTATGAGACGCAGGTGCTGAGTTAGCATCTATTTCAAGCTGTAATTCACAGATGGATTTGATGAGGCAGCAGCAGATGTGTTGTCGTCAGTGTTGTCAGAGGAACACACTAGCAGGCAATTGCAGTATGTGTGTACACTCCGTTATCCAGATCTCTGCCAAAACCAACCATCTGGCAGTGATAGCATGAAATCAGAAATGACTTAGCAGGATAAGTCATCCTTTTGGATCGCAGAGTACTCTAGAGTTGGGTTAGTGGTGTCGCCGTGCAGCGAGAGCTACAAACAGGACGTGCTGAGGTTCTGTATGTCACTTTTCACATGTCGCGTAGTGTCCTGTGATTGTTCGGTACAGCACAGCAGGCAATGGTTGCTGGCAGTGCAGTGATATAGGAAGGAAGAGCTTGCGATTAAAAGGTATCTTCACAAGCTTTCAAAGCGCTTTCCAGGAAATGGAGTGCACAGCACCAAAAGTACACACAGCAAGGTTCCACAGACAACAATGCGGTCATGATCAGATGTGGTTTATAGTAATGTTGTTGGAGAGATACATGTATTGGACACTGGGTGAACTCCCCTATGTTATGATGTACTGCCATGGTAACTAGTACACCCAGTGGAGAGGCAGATCCTTGGTTAATATCTCCTCAGACTGAAGACCCCCATGGCAATATGAAATGCTCCATCAGCATTGCCTTGGAATATGAACCAATTACCTTTTGACTCCAAGCCAAGCAGGCGGCTCAACTATAGGAAAGACTTGAACCATGACCCAGGGCAGGGTTTGGCTCACGTTTAGCAGATTTTAAAACTCCACTGCCTACCTTTTTCTGAATTCCTTCACTGGTTGTGGTGGCAGGCAAGGCAGATCTCCTGATTCAACTCTGTCCCATTAGGAACAGGGGGATGGCAATGGGTGGGACGGACTGTGGAAAGTCAGTGTTGACTCGATGAGCCAAATGGCCTGCTTCGCCACCGTTGAGCTTCTGTGATTATTCTGTCAGGACACTCGACCTTGGAATCTGTAAGCTTGCCTGTGTCCATGTTCCTATATTTTTAAGCCAAAATTGATTGTTCAGTTCAAACTGTAAAGGTCCATTCTCCAGGCTTCTGGAGAAATGGAATCTTTCAGTAGTCCCCTGTGACTTTTCAGTTTTTTCAGATCTGCAGTAACAGGATAGGTCAGAGTCAGGAAGGATTTATGAAGGGGAAATCATGCTTGACTAACCTTCTGGAATTTTTCGAGGATGCAACTCTGAAGATGGACAAGGGAGATCCAGTGGATGTAGTGTACCTGGACTTTCAGAAAGCCTTTGATAAAGTCCCACATAGGAGGTTAGTGAGCAAAATTAGGGCGCATGTATTGAGGGCACAATACTAACTTGGATTGAAAGTTGTTTGGCTGACAGGAAACAAAGAGTAGTGATAAACGGCTCCCTTTTGGAATGGCAGGCGGTGACGAGTGGTGTACCACAGGGATCAGTGCTGGGAGTGCAGCTTTTTATAATATATATTAATGACATTGAAGATGGTATTAATAGTAACATTAGCAAATTTTCTGATGATACAAAGCTGGGTGGCAGGGTGAAATGTGAGGAGGATGTTAGGAGATTACAGGGTGACCTGGACAGGTTAGGTGAGTGGTCAGATGCATGGCAGATGCAGTTTAATGTGGATAAGTGGTGGCAAGAACAGGAAGGCAGATTACTGCCTAAATGGAATCAATTTAGGTAAAGGGGCAGTACAAAGAGATCTGGGTGTTCTTGTACACCAGTCAATGAAGGTAAGCATGCAGTTACAGCAGGTAGTGAAGAAAGCTAATAACATGCTGGCCTTCATAACAAGAGGGATTGAGTATAGAAGCAAAGAGGTTCTTCTGCAGCTGTACAGGGCCCTGGTGAGACCACACCGGGAGTACTGTGTGCATTTCTGGTCTCCAAATTTGAGGAAAGACATTCTGACTATTGAGGGAGTGCAGCATAGGTTCATGAGGTCAATTCCTGGAATGGCGGGACTATCTTATGTTGAAAGATTGGAGCGACTGGGCTTGTATACCCTTGAGTTTAGAAGACTGAGAGAGGATCTAATTGAGACGTATAAAATTATTAAAGGATTGGACACTCTGGAGGCAGGAAACATGTTTCCGCTGATGGGTGAGTGCCGAACCAGAGGACACAGCTTAAAAATACAGGGTAGACCATTTGGGACAGAGATGAGGAGAAACTTCTTCACCCAGAGAATGGTGGCTGTGTGGAATGCTCTGCCCAGAGGACAGTGGAGGCCCAGTCTCTGGATTCATTTAAGAAAGAGTTAGATAGAGCTCTCAAGGATAGTGGAATCAAGGGTTATGGAGATAAGGCAGGAACAGGATATTCAGCCATGATCATATTGAATGGTGGTGCAGGCTCAAAGGGCTATTGCCCTATTGTCAGTCCTTTGTA
Source organism: Hemiscyllium ocellatum (assembly GCF_020745735.1). NCBI lineage: Eukaryota > Metazoa > Chordata > Chondrichthyes > Orectolobiformes > Hemiscylliidae > Hemiscyllium > Hemiscyllium ocellatum. Next base: position 32,560,317 of record NC_083408.1, on the reverse strand, counting down.
CAGTGAGTTGCCGGTGTGCTAATGGTTTTAGATCATGCCTACCCTTTCAAATATAACACCACTGGATGGTAGCAATATAGGAAACAGCCACATCGGCAGTTTGAAGAATCCACACTGAGCTGCAATTCATGTGATACAGTACATATAGAAAACAGAGTTAACAGGATATAGCTCAACCAAGAATATATGGAAAATGTTTGCACCAGAACATAAGAGATATGGAAGACAAATGGGGTGAGCCAATATCTACCAGGTGCACTGAGTCTACAAGACCAGATTGACAGAAAGAGAGTGAGTGCTTGGTGTAAATATAACAGTCTCTCCCTCAGCAAAGTGAAAGATGTGATCATTGACTTCAGGAAGCAAGGTGGAGAACTTACCTCCTGTCTCCATCAGTGGTGCTCAGGTGGGAGATGGTTGAGAGTGTCAGGTTTCTGGGAGTGGTGATCACCAACAACCTATCCTAATCCACCCATGTTAACACTACGGTCAAGAAAGTACAACAATATCTCGGCCTCGTCAGAAAGCTAAGGAAATTCGGCATGTCCACAAGGACTCTTACCAACTTTTATAGATGCACCATAGAAAGCATCCTATCCAGATGCATCACGACCTGGTACGCCAGCTGCTCTGCCCAGGACCATAAGAAACTACAGAGAGTTGTGAACACAGCCCAGTCCATCACACAAACCAACTTTCCAGCCATTGACTGCATCTATACTTCCTGCTGCCTGGGGAAGGCAGCGACATCATCAAAGGCTCCTCCCACCCTGGTTATAATTTCTTCCATCGGGCAGAAGATACAAAATCTTGAACACATGTACCAACAGATTCAAGAACAGCTCCTTCCTGGCTGTTATGAGGCTTTTGAATGGACCTCTCAAATTTCAAATTTGATGTTGATCTCACTCCATGGCGCAGCTTCTCTGCAGCTGTAACATTGCATTCCTCACTCTGTTCTATTACCCTAACACACTGTGTATGGTATCATCTGCTTGTACTGCACACAAAACCAAACCTTTCACTCTACCTAGGTAAATGTGACTGTAATAAATCAGATTGTAATAAATCAAATAATTGGTGTGTCCAGCATGGGCTCAAAATAATTTCAGTGTTCGTTCTGTGGTCAAGCAGGCCAATTTTTATCACACTTTTCAGTGCAAAATAATTCAATGGGTACAGTCACCTTTCAACTATACTGAGCGCAGAAAAAGAAGATACCATTGTCTGGCTCCCACTCTGTACTCACTGTACCAAAATCTCCGTGTCCAAAATTTGCTTCCGATTCCTGGACTACACTTAGTAAGAGAATGCCTCCAACAGGGTATGTTTTTACTTAACGTGGCAATGCCCACTCCCATTATATAAGAAACTGGGTGACGGTATCAAGCTATTGAAGATTGTGTGAAGATATATAACATTCGTCAGTCAGACCTATATCTGGGCTAATATTAAGTTTTTAGCTTACAATAATGCAGCAATGAAGTGTCATGCTTCAAGTGATAAGATGAGGTAAGATGGAGTATGAGATCGTTATCCTCTAAGGCCGCATGCTGCGAAATAATGATAGTATCAGGAGTCACTTAAAGGTGTGCTGACACTCTGACTGTGAGATCCAACACAGCAAACAGACAGGGAAATCCAGACCATGTTCCTCTGCTTTGAAGTGTGTGTGACCCATTAAAGTTGTGACTGAAACGTGTGCTGGGACCTTGGAGATTGGTCACCAGGGCTACATGTTGACAAAGCCATTATGCCCCTGGAACTGCAGTTAATGTAAAAAAGAGTTAAGGAAGACCACTGGGGGCATTTTCACTTAATGCTGCCAGTGCTTACATGTGCATACACAGATGGGAACACTGAGCACATCCACAGTCACTGATACAGTGCCAGTGCAGTCACAATGTTTACACCTTCCATACCCTTAATATGTGCATAAATGATACTCTCTCCTCTTCTCAGTACATGTAGTGACTGTTTATCATTCAAATAGCGTGAGATTAAATCACAAATCTAACACGCTGCAACTGACCAATGAAACACCACTGTCAAGACTTTGTGATATAAATAGCACATTTCATGTTTTCTAGATAAGCACAACCACGAATGTTAGAAGTGATTTAAAGGACGGCATAACCTTAGCATAACCTAGAAAAATGGATACTCAGGGGTGAGTTACTGACTGGAATCTATTGGAGAGGTTCAAATGGTTTATATATAGAATACAGGTAGTTCTGCCATTTCAGCAGCGCGATTTGGCTATACCGTTGCTGAAGAATTAATGGATGGTATTTTCGCGAATGCTTACGTCCGATGGCAATAGTGCGATTCTAGCAGGGATTGGTTTGCACACTTCATTCTGCACATGTGCAGATGTGAGCGCCAAAGTCTCTGTGCCGTTCTGCACGTGTGCAGTTGTCAGCTACCAACGGAGCAGCTTTGTTCCATTATTTCAACCTTCATTCAGGCTGTGCTATACTTTGCGATAAACTTTTGGGTGATTTTTGAACGATTTTTGGGTGATATTTTTTGCTGGCCTGCTCCAGCCCCACTTTTCCCATAGGCCATAGGCCCCATTATTTCTATTAAGCGAGGTTTCACTGGAACGCAACTATGGCGTTATAGGAAAACTATCTGTAATGGATACCCGGGAGTGAGTTACAAACTGGAATCTAATCGAGGGGTTCAGATAGATTCTATATAGAATAACGGATACCCAGGAATGAGTTACAGACTGGGATGTAATCAAGGGGTTCAGATTTTTTTAATATAGAATATTGGATACCGGGAGTGAGATACATACTGTAAGGCTTGGGGCTGACTGTAGAATTCTCTGCCCCAGGGAGTAATGGGAGTTATGTCACTTCTGTGAGTTTAAGATTTTCTCTTTAATGAAAGGTATTAAATTAAATTGCGTTGGCTAATCAAGACTTGCTCACAAGGGGAAACATCGTTTCAGAATCCATGATACTGTTGAAACACTCCAGGATCTTACACGTTTCAATAAGATCTGCTCTCTTTCTTCAAATCTACAATGGACGCAGAACTCACATCCTGAATCCTTCCTCCCAAGACAGTACCTTATCCCAGGAATCAATCAAGTGAACTTTCTCAGCACTACTACTGATAACACATTTATATCCTTCCGTCAATAAGACCAAAGCTGCACACAGGACTGGAGACGTGGTCTCACCAATGCTGCGTGCAAGTGTAGCAAAACAGCCTTACTCTTATATTCCATTCCCTCTGTAGTAAATGTCATGACTCCATTTGTCTTCCCAGTCACTGTATGAGGCTCTTTCCCAGGGTTGAGGGGTCAGTTACGAGGGGGACACAGATTCAAGGTGCAAGGGGGGGGGGTGGAGTTTAAAAGAGATGAATGAGGCACATTTTTCACACAAAGGGTGGTGAGTGCCTGGAATGTGCTGCCAGAGGACATGATGGAAGCTGAAATGACAGCAGCATTCAGGAAACACCTGGACGAATACATGAATAGGAAGGGAATGGAGGGATACAGATTCTGTAAGTGAAGAGCGTTTAGTATGGAAGGCCGAAGGGTCTGTTCCCGCGCTGTATTGTTCTTCATTCTAAAACTTGCTGCAACTGCATTCTACCTTTTTCTGATTCATGTGCCAGATCACCAGATCCTTCTGGGTCACAACGTTCTGCAGGCTCTCTCCATTTCAAATAATATGCTCCTTTTCTGTTCTTCCTGCCTAAACTGGCTAAGTGCATGTTTCTAACAGTAGACTGCATGTGCCAGATTTTTTCCCGTTGACTTAACTTCTGCAGATTCCTATAACCACTTCCTGTTCCAATCTATCTCTTTTTGTGATCAGCAAAATTAGCAACCATTCCTTTGGTCCTTTTATCCAATCTGTTGATGCAGATATATAGGGGACAGCAAAGAAGGTTACCTCAGATTACAATGGGATCTTGATCAGATGGGCCAGTGGGCTGAGGAGTGGCAGATGGAGTTTAACTCAGATAAATGCAAAGTGCTGCACTTTGGAAAAGCAAATCAGAGCAGGACTTAATGTTAAGGATATGGGGAGTGTTGCTGAACAAAGAGACCTTGGAGTGCAGGCTCATAGCTCCTTGAAACTAGAGTCGCAGATAGATAGGATAGTGAAGAAGGCATTTGGTATGCTTTCCTTTATTGGTCAGAGCATTGAGTACAGGAGTTGGGAGGTCATGTTGCGGCTGTACAGGATGTTGGTCCAGCCACATTTGGAATATTGTTTGCAATTCTGGTCCCCTTTCTATCAGAAGGATGTTGTGAAACTTGAAAGGGTTCAGAAATGATTTCCAAGGATGTTGCCAGGCTTGGAGGGTTTGAGCTACAGGGAGAGGCTGAACAGGCTGGGACTGTTTTCTCTGGAGCATCGGAAGCTGAGGGGTGACCTTATAGAGGTTTATAAAACCATGAGGGGCATGGATAGGATAAATAGACAAAGTCTTTTCCCTGGGGCAGGGGAGTCCAGAACTAGGGGGACTAGGTTTAGGGTGAGAGAAAAAAGATTTAAAAGGGACATAAGGGGCACTTTTTACGTGCAGAGGATGGTGCATGTCTGGAATGAGCTGCTAGAGGAAGTGGTGGACGCTGGTGCAGTTCAGCATTTAAAATGGATGGGTATATGAATAGGAAGGGTTTAGAGGGATATGGGCCAAGTGCTGGCAAATGGGACGAGGTGAGGTTCGGATTTCTGGTTGGCATGGACGAATTGGACTGAAGAGTCTGTTTCTGTGCTGTACACCTCTATGAATTTGATTTAATGAGATTGTAGTTGGTTGAGAATAGAGCACTGACCTCTGTGGCACTCTGCTAGCTACATCATGCCGTGAAAATGATTCATTTATTCTTACTTTGTTTCCTGCTAGCCAACCAGGAACCTCTCTGCTCATAATGTGTCGCAGCATAGACATCATGTCCATCATAATTCCTTCAGGTTTCTCTTCCTTTTAACAAATAACTTCCAAGTTAAAAATGCAATGATACTTGGTAACCAGAAAAAGACCCATCCCTGTCATGGGACAATCTGTATGTTTGGAGGGGTTTGGAAAATTAGAAACTGTTTTATTTATTTACAATGTTTTAGAACCAGCGGTTCACTAGAGACTCTCACTGATGATGTTACCTAGTATGGTGACCAAACCCCTGGAAACAAACCTTCCGGCTCAGCGAGCGAACTTACATCCATATCGTCAACCTGAGCTACAAATCTTCTCAAAAACTTGTTTAGAATTGTATGCCAGTTCATTAAGGAGACTCCGTTAAGCTACAAAAGTAGTTATGTCCCAAACTTTGACATAAACCTGAACTAAATTTATCATACTTGCCATATGGGACACACTGCTCTCACAGAGATTAATTAATTAAGCTTCTATTTGATTTTAAATTGAAATAATTTCAGTAATTAAGAGTAAGAAATAATTTATTTCTTAAATGGGAAGAACAGCAGATGTTGATTAGGGAGTTATAAAATGACTTGTCTGATTGGAACGATATTGTCATTTATAAGAGCAATATTAAGAGCAATGATACTGATCATGGTTCATTACTGTTAGCAATATTACAGGCCAGTAGTACCAGGGGACGTAAGATTGGAGACCAGTATAGTTGAAGACCTCTGCCATGAAAAGGTCAACAATATCAGCCACAGTAATATAAGAGATCGGAAGCCAGAATATTAGAGGCTGCTACAGCTAGGGGACTGCAGAAATATCAGTGACTCGCAATATTAAAGGACAGTAATATTAAATACATTTGTAATATTCAAAACTAGATGTGAAGGTCTTCAGTAATAGTTTGCAAAGAAATATCTCCAGCCAGTAATATTACAAACCAATAATATTTGGACTGCAGTAATATCAGAGGCTAATATATTAGTGACCATTAATATTAGAATATTGCAGGTGAACAATATTTGAGACCAGTGATAGATACCAGTAATATTAGAGATCAGTGCTATGCAAAACCAGTATTAGACACCAGTAATATTAGTGGTTTTAGTAAAATTGGAGACCAGTAACTTTAAAGACACCTGTAGCATGGCATGGTGTCTCAGTGGTTAGCACTGCTGCCTCACAGTGCCAGGGACACAGGTTTGATTCCACCCTCAGGGAACTGGTTGTGTGCAGTTTGCGCACTCTCTGCGTGGGTTTCCTCCCACAGTCCAAAGATGTGCACATTAGTCGGATTGGCTATACTAAGTTGCTTGTGGTGTGCTGGCTGGGTGGATGAGCCATGGGAATTACAGGTCAGGTTGTGGGTGTGTGTGGGAAAGGTCTTCAGAGGGTTGGTCTGGACTTGATGGACTGAATAGCCTACTTCCACTCTGTAGGGATGCTATATATCTGCATTGGTGATATCAATCAATTAGAAGTTTCAGTCTCCCCATTAAAAAAAAATCATTGTCAGTGAAATGTTTCTTTAGTTGGGACTGGATAGCAGAGGAAGCATTATTTCTTCTGGTTTCTCAAGTTGAATTTGCTTGTTGAAATGTTGCCTTTGACTTTTTTCTGCTGTTGCTTCCCAGAACAGTGAGCACCACTGTAGAGATGACACATTAAACTCATCAGCAGGAGATTCTGCTGAGACAAGGTGTCACTAAGTGCTTCACTTTAGCTTTGCATGAGTCAGCAGTTGTACAGCATTCTCGTTTTACTTCATTAAGTTGGAGACATCATATGGCACCTTCCCTGTCTGGCAATACTTTACCCTATCTGTAATAGCGAGACCAATTATATTCATTACTAAAATATTCCTGCATGGTTTGTCGCCATTTTTGTAACATTGAGACATGGTTAAATTGAGCAGCCTCAGTCGTAGCATCTTCATGTTGGCAGTGGTGCAGCAACATTATTAAGATGCCTCTTCCCCATCTCCCTGTGTGAACAGTGAGATCCAATTAGCCTCAATACTGAGCCTCCCCAGCCCACAAGCTATTCTGTCACTGTCTACGGATCTAGGTTAGTTAGCTGTCCCAGTTTGTCGGTCTGTCAGTGAGACAGTGCTGAGGATGAAAGTAGTTTCCCATGCCCTGTCACCTTCTTGTCTGTGTTAAAGAATCCTGCATTTAAACAGAAGCAGTGACAACCTTCCAGAGATACTTTGGCGCTGATCACTCTTGTGGTAACTGTGGACTGCAGCTATTTATAAATCTCTGTGACTTCCAATGAAAATTTAACTGGAGTAGAAGGATTTTAGCTGGGTAAAACTGGTCGTGTGTGGTAGCCTGAGGTGCTTTGAAAGGTCCCACAGGGAAAGGAAATGTGAGCATTCAATCATTGTATAACGATGTCTCAGGTCGTCCATGCTATGGGATTCCAGTGATCAAATCTTCTTAAGATTTGGCACCAATACAAATAAAGCAGTTCATTTTAATAGCGTCTTCCACAATTTCAGGAGGATCCAAAGTGTTCCCGTAAGGGAAGATGGCAGAACAGTTGGAATGTGCCTGGTAATCCAGTGGCCCACGTTAACACCCTGTGGACATGGAGGCCAAATCTCTCCACAGCATCAGGTGGCATCTAAATTCTCTCAATAAAACAGGGACTTAAAAACTGCTCTCAGTGAATGTGACCCACGAAGCTGTCACTCGGTGGGTTTGGAAACCCATCCGGTTCACCAGTCCCCTTCCTTTAGGGAAGGAAATCTGCTGATGTCACCTGGCCAGGACCGACATGTGATTCCACATCCAGAGCTATACAGTTGACCGATGACAGGGCCTCAAGACCAACAGAGGTGGCACAGTGGGTCAGTGGTTAGCACTGCTATCTTACAGTGCCAGGGACCCAGGTTTGACTTCACCCTCTGGTGACTCTCCGTGTGGAGTTTGCTCATTCTCCTTGCATCAGCGTGAGTTTCCTCCGGGCGCTCTGGTTTTCTCCCGCAGTCCAAAGATGTGCCGGTTCGGTGGATTGGCCATGCTAAATTGCCCAGAGAGTCCAGGGATGTGTTACGTCAAGTGGATTGGCAATGCTGAAATGCCCATAATGCCCAGGGATGTGCAGGTTGGGTGGGTTAGCCCAGGGGAAATGCTAGGGTACAGGGATATGGGGGGGGGGTCTGAGTGGGATGCTCTTCAAAAGGTTGGTGTGGATCCGATGAGCTGAATGGCCTGCTTCCACAGCATAGGGATTCTTTGATGAACTGTGACTTTATTGAAAACTGGCTCCAAGATTGGACCCCCCCGCCCCCCTCCCCGGATCTGTGGCCCTGTGGTAGAGGCCACGTGGTTACAGTAAGCCAGGAGTCACATTGGTGTACCGTTCCCTTTTAGCCCAAACATGACTTTGAACTACCCTCTGGAATGGTGTGGGAAATCATTTAGTTCAAGAGCAATTAGGCATAGGCAACAAATGCTGGTCTGACCAATGATGTCAACATCCTGTGAAAGAGTTAGAAAACAATTAAATATCTTTGAAGTGTAATCGCTGTTGAAATAGTACTTTGTATGTACGTATCATGCTTAATGTAATAGAATGGCCTTCACATTCTCACAGGGTTGTCATGAAACAGAAAGTAATAGCAAGACAATACTAGACCAGGTGATAACTTAGTCAAGAGAGGTATGTGTTAAGGAGATGTGGGAAGAGAATTCCAGAGTTTGAGGTCTACATTACCAAAGGTGAGGCCAGCAGCGATTAAAATCAATGTGCTCAAGATGGAAGCATCAGAAATTCCAGAGGGTTATAGGGCTACAGGGATGGGGCGGAGTGAGGCTATGGAGGGACTTGAAGAAGGATGAGAATTTTAAAACTAGATGTTGCTTGAGCCAGCGCCGGTCAGTGAGTGCAGAGACGATAGGCAAATGGCACTAGTCACGAGCTAAGTCACAGGCAGCAGGGTTCAGGGTGACCTTGAGTTTACAGAGAGGCTGGAATGTTGTAGAGCAGCCAAAAGTGAATTGGAAAATGGTCACGTGCAAAGGTAAGAAAGGCCTGAAAGAGGAGTGAGGTCAGCTAAGGCAGCGAAAGAAAGGAGTGGCATTCTTTGAATGAAGGGACCAGTGACACTTTTATTGTCACAATCCTCCCATTGTGAGGCCTCCCAGTTATCACTGGGTTAATACCAATAACCCAACTTTCATTAGTTTTATGTTTATTCATTGAATGTAGGCATTGCTGGCGAAAGAGATATTTACTTTTCCCTCATAATTGTCCCAAAGCTGAGTGGGTTGCTGGGTCATTACATGGTGCAGTTAAGAGTCAGCCATATTGCTGTTATGCTGGAGTCACATATAGACCCGAATGGGTAAGGGTGGCAGATTCCCTTCCCGAATCGACATCAGTGAACCAGTCACTGAGACTAGTTTTATCTTGCAGTTTTCTTCAGTGAAGAACGACCAGGTCCCCAAAGCATTAGCCTCAGCCTCTGGACTAACGAGCTCAGTAACATTACCACCGCGCCACCATTCAACCAAAGTTGCCCCCTTCGGGGTATCAGTTCATGGCAGGGTGGGAAAACTGTGCTTGGGATCCCCATCTGCCACTCCCCTGCCTAAGTAAACGCCCTCTCCCAAAACTACCACTGAGACAGCAGCAAGTTCCACCTCATGAGTCCTGGATCTACCATTGGTGGGTATATCTTTCCAGCATCATCTTCCCTTTTCTCTTTGACTTTGCTGCAGTTTCCATGGTCTCTAATTCACCCTGGCATGTTAGATTCAAATCCATTTCCCTTCCTAATCTATTGCAATGTGTATGAGTCTGACAGTGGTCCAGAGACCCAGATAATGTTCTAGGGACATGGTTCAAATCCCTGTTATGGCCGACAGTAGAATTTAAACTTGATTAAAAATCTTGAATTAAGTACCTAAAGTTGACCATGAAACTATTGTTGATTGTTAGGAAAAATGCATCAGGTTCACTAATGTCCTTTAGGGAAGGGAACTGCCATCCTTTCCTGGTCTGGTCCACATGTAACTGCAGACTCACAGCAATGTGGTTGATTGTTAACAGCCCTCTGGGCAATTAGGGATGGGCATTAAATGCTGGCCTGGCCACATCCCATTACTGAAAAAATCGTGATGGAGCAAATCCAAGTCACCCACTCCCAAAATGTACAATTTCACTGGACTGAACTTGTTCTCATCTATATTAGATTTGTGAGAACAATCCATTGACATTCCTGATGCAGTAAACAAGCACTTTCTCATACTTTTCCGCATCAGGAGAGTTCCACTGGACTAAACTCTAGTCACACTCACACATTACGTTGGACTCATCTGGAGCAAACGTGTTCTCTTATGTTGAATTCCAGTAAGCTCAGATCCATTGTATCAACTCCCATTATATAGATTTACTTGGATCAAACATTTTCCCACTCCAGCCTAATACATTCAGTTGCAGTCGGTCAAGGTACTTCCCACTCGCTGCCCTGATATTAGATTCCCTTGGGATAACTTGTGATGGTTAGCGTATTTGATACTCTTGCTGACTAGACTTTAGTGAAGGATATACTTTATATTAGATTACTTACAGTGTGAAAACAGGCCCTTCGGCCCAACAAGTCCACACCGACCCACTGAAGCGCAACCCACCCATACCCCTACATTTACCCCTTATCCAACACTATGGGCAATTTAGCATGGCCAATTCACCTGACCCACACATCTTTGGACTGTGGGAGGAAACCGGAGCACCCGGAGGAAACCCACGTAGACACGGGGAGAGCGTGCAAACTATATACATTTGCTCTCACCCAAATTCTTTAATATTAATGGGCTAGTCTTTTACTGAATTCCTGCTGTCCTGGAACTATAATCTAAAAATAATATTAATCTCCAAGATTAATATTTTGGTAATGTCAAAATCACTTCTTTTAACATTTCTGATATTTTTGTAAGGTTTGTATTAATATTCTTTGAGCTGTTTTTGCTTTGAGTCATTCCCTAAATACAGGTAAACAGCCATGTACTTTTTGAAAATCTTATTTGTTTCATGTAAGCCCTGACTCCTAATGTAAACTCTAATTAAAACTGAAAGAGCTGCCGATGTTGTGAATCAGAAACAAAAAGAGAGGTTGCTGGAAAAGCTCAGTAGGTCTGCCAACATCTATGAAGAGAAATCAGAGTTAACATTTCTGGTCAGGTGACCCTTTCTCTGAACTCAGGTCAAATGTTCTGAGGAAGGGTCACCTGACCCAAAACGTTAATTCTGATTTCTCTTCACAGATGTTGGCAGACCTACTGAGCTTTGCCAGCAACCTCTGTTCTTGTTCCTAACATAAACTCGTTGCTTTATCTCTTTCTTTGTTGTGGGTTTGCTGCAGTTTTTGTGATTTTCCCTGAAGCGTCGGAGGCTGAGGGATGACCTTATAGAGGTTTATAACATCATGAGGGGCAATGATAGAGTAAATAGACAAGGGCTTTTTTTTTCCCCAGGGTAGGGGAATCCAAAACTAGTGGGCATGGGTTTAAGGTGAGAGGGGAAGGATATAAAAGGGAGCTGAGGGGCAACATCTTCACTTAAAGGTTGGTGAATGTATGGAGTAAGTTGCCAAAGGAAGTGGTGGAGGTGGGTACAATTACAACATTTAAAAGGCATTTGGAGGATGAGGGACATGGGCCAAATGCTGACAATAGGATTCAATTAGTTTAGGAATCTGGTTAGCATGGACGAGTTGGACAGAAGGGTCTGCTTCTGTGCTATACAACTCTGTGACACTTATCACTCAGTGATTCACCCACTCTCAATTATTAGGATTGCATTGTACTTTGTTATACTGCCTCAGTTATGTTAAATCGATATCATATAAGTTCAGGTTTAGCAGGGGTATTGTGTCCTACACTGAATACCACATTTAGGGAGAGGGAGAGGGAATTAAAGCGAATGCAGAAAGAATTGCTGTGAGGTGCAGACTGATCTGGATGTCCCAGTGCATGGATAGCATGAGGTTAGTATGTAGCAAGGTACAACAAGTAATCAGGAAAGCTAGTAGAATGTCATCATTTGTTGTGAAGGGAACTGAACATAAAGGTAGGGAGGTGAGGGTCTGTTACACAGGGCACACTTGAGATTGTATCTGGTGTACTATGGTCAAGTTCTTTCAGGGAAGGATTGGTGGCAGTTCAAAGGAGATTTACAAGGCGAATACCTAAAATAATGGAGTGGTGTCTTGTAAGGAAAGGTTGGACAGGCTAGGCTTGCACCCGCTGAAGTATGAAGACTAATAGGTGTCTTCATGTGAAACATATGAGTTGTTGAGGTGTCTTGACAGGATAAATGGAAGGATGTTTCCTCTTGTGGGAGAGTCTAGAACTAGGGGTCATGGTTAAAAATTAGGGGCCATCCGTTTAAAGTAGAGAAGAACCAAAATGTTTAATCACAGAGGGCCATGGGTCTTTGAGACTTCCTCCTGAAAAAGTGTCTTTGAATATTTTTGCGACAGGGGTAGATAGACTTTCGACAAGCGAGGGGATTAAAGGTTATCAGGAGTAGGCAGAAATGTGGATTTGAGATTGCAATCAGAGTAGTCATGATCGTATTTAATGACAAGCACGTTCGAGGGGCTGAATGGCCTTCTGCTCCTGGTTTATGTGTTCACATGAGTCACAAGAGTAGCTCCTGGGATGGAATGATCACAGCAAGCTACTGCCATTACAGACAACAGTTAGAGGGCACAGATTTAATTTTTAGATTGAAGGAACAACACAGAACAACATTTTTTAAACAAAGCGAGTGATTAGGATCTGAAGTGCACTGCCCGAGAGTGTGGTGAGGATCCCGTCAATTGAGGTTTCCAGAAGGGAATGGGATCATTGTGTGGGAAAAACAAGAAGGTGCCAGTTACTGTAAGAAGACAGCGGATAGTGGGGCCTTAGACACATGACTCCTTCAGAGAGCCAGCACAGGCACAATGGAGTGAACGGCCATATTCCATGCTGTGACCATTCAGTGATTCCACCTTCAATCCTGACACTGAATTTGTTTGTCTTCTTCCGTTTCAGGTGTGTGGTTGTACTCTTTAATCCCAAGAAGAACAAGCAGCACCATATACTAAATGGATCAAGGTAGGACATTGTCACCTACCTGTATGTAAGGATCAATGTAAGGACCTAATCACATCCTTCTAATTGATGTCAGTTCACTGAGGGGAAGCATTTGGTAGTAAATTCAACACACTCAGTGGACAGTTAAAGTGAGTAAAGGGATAGGACTATGACATTATGGAGCCATTGCATGACACCCAATGCCTTTGCTGGCAGGAGTGAATTTGTCCTTTTAACTCCAGAGTTTGGGGGGGTGCAGGGAGATAACAAAGTGGAGAATAGAGAAGGGCATCAGCAGTAGGAGAAGAGGGAATATACCTTTGTCTGGAACCAGTCCAGGAGATCACTTGAGCCATGTGTTATCTGTAATGCCTATTATCATTTATGTGATGGGATCTGATTTTAGCCTTCACTTCTTTCAGGAAAACCATCACAGCAGTGGCCTTTTCTCCAGATGGCAAATACCTGGTCACGGGTGAGGTGAGTTTCATGACCAAGTCCTTCTGCCCAGTTCCTACAATTTGTTCCTTGTGCCCTTGGCATGAATATAAGATAAACACTGATAAATCTAGCAGTAAGTTCACTTAAGGGCAAGCTAGGTAGGCAAATGATGGAGGGCAGGAGGCAATGGCCCAGTATTATTGCTAGACTATTAATTCTGAGATCCAGAAAATGTTCTGGGGACATGGGTTTGAATCCTGCCAAGAAAGCTGATTGATATTGAATTCAAGAAAGTTCTGGAATCACGCAACTCTACAGCGTGGAAACAGGTCCTTTGGCCCAACCCGTCTGCACTAACCCTCCAAAGAGCATTCCACCCAAACCTATTACTCTACATTTACCTGTCCTACACATACATCCCTGAACGCTATGGGCAATTGAGCATGGCCAATTCACCTGACCTGCACATCTTTGGATTGTGGGAGGAAATCAGAGCACCCGGAGGAAACCCACGCAGACACGGGGAGAATGTGCAAACTCCACACAAACAGTTGCCTGAGGCTGGAATTGAACCCGGCTCCTTGGTGCTGTGAGGCAGCAGTGCTAACCACTGTGCTGCCCATACTGACCGAGGCGGCGCAGTGGAATCAAGGGTCTAATGATGGCCATGAAATCATTCTCAATTGTTAGGGGGAAACCCGTCTAGTTCACTAATGTCCTTCATGAAAGGAAAATGCCATCCTTACCTGGACTGACCTACGTGTGACTGCAGACCCACAGTAATGTGGTTGACTGCGAACTGCCCTCTGGGCAATTAGGGATGGCCTAGCCAGTGATGCCCACATCCTGTGAATGAATGAATAAAAGATAGAGATTATAACATTTGGATGGGTAAATGCATAGGAAGGGTTAGGAGGGATATGGGTCAGGTGCTGGCAGGTGGGACTAGATTGGGTTGGGATATCTGGTCGGCATGGACAGGTTGGACAGAAGGGTCTGTTTCCATGCTGTACATCTCTGTGACTCTATGACTCTATTATGTTGGTAGAGTCCAATGGAATAATGATGCAGTGGTCATCTAGGAAACCCAGCTAAACGGCACAAGGTTCATATCCCACTAAGGCAGCTGGTGGAATTTGAATTCAATCAATAAAGGAAAAATGAGGAGGGGTATAACTATTCTCAGTATTGGTGACCATGAAACTGATTTTTGAAGGAAACCACCCTGTTTACTAATGCAAGAATACCCTAGATATGACTGAGATATGAAGTAATGATTCCAGATGCATAGAGCAGTGTGGTCGACTCTTAACTACCCTCTGAAAAGGCCTAGCAACCTAGGCCTGGCAACCTAGGCCTAGCAACCCAGGCCTAGCAACCTAGCAAGGGCAGTTATGGATAGGAAATAATTGCTGGCCATGCCCCATTAAACCTACATGCCATGAAAGGAAAAAGAACAGGAGGAGGGTGAGGGGCTGTCTCCTGTGAATTGGATAGGGCAAATGGCCTGCTTCCTTGCTGCAAATTTAAAGTAACTCTAATCCTGACCCCTGATCCTTGCTTCAGAAAATGGCGGCCCACCACCAAGTCCAATAAGGGTTGGACAATAAAAGCCAGCCCAGCCAATGATACCCACATCCCACAGACTCACAAATGAAATACGAATTTCAAAATGTTTTCAGTTTAAATGGAATTCCTCATCAAAAAGGCACAGAATTAATTACAATAAATTGAAATTGATCCTGATTCAAGATACTTCTATCATCCTGTTTATACTTTGTAAAAGAAAATGCTGATGCAGCCCACGCTAAATTTAACCATCTGGTCCCATTTAAAGAGGTGGCAACTGAGGTTTAGAACATTTCCTGTGAGGATAAGATGTTGCCTTGGAAACCAAGGACTTCCTGCTGCAAACAATTCTACAATATCATTATTTTTCAATATCAAATGTCGCAATGACTATCTGTGAAATTATCCCACAAACACCCGGTCTAAATTCTCCCCATCGCTAAATGAAGGAGGAGATTGACTATTTCAAAGGTTTAAGCAGATGTAAAGTAATGTAGAGGCTGGAAATCTGAGATTGAAAGAGGGACTTGCTTGATAGGTTGGGCAGCACCGATGGAGAGAGAAGCTGCTAATGTTGTAGGTCCAGAGACATTCAGTCCTGTTCAAACAGTAATGTCAGACTTGAGTTTCCAGTCCTATACACAGGTGCGGATATCGGGAAATGCCCAGTCTCAGCCTTCCTGCCTTAGGGGTATATTTGCTTGCTTCGGCTGGATTTTCATTCCGGAAGGCAGGAGGGGTGGGTGATGGGTGGAATTTGGCTCCTGCACTCCCCCAGAAGGAGTTAGGAGGGCTGCTATTTTTGATGACGTGAGCTGCTTAGATTCCCCAACATTGTGCTCCGGGGATTTTGCCCCAGTTGTAATAATGACAGTCGAGCAAACAAGCATTCTTCCAACTGTCAGTCCTCATACCCCCATTCTTCATCCGTCCTCGTGTACTGTGCTACCCAACCCTTGTATCCTCCTTACAAACTTATACACCACGACCCACAGGCTGGGATGGCGGGGGCACTGTTTACAAAGAAGGCTGGAGGCAATCTGGAACTGTCTTTTGCGCAAGTATTAACATCCCAGAACCATGATTAAGATTATTAGGTTGGTATATAACTGCAGATATCAGTTGAATCATATTTCTAGACTTGAAATCCAGTTAATCAAACAAAACGCAGATAGATTGCAGGGCAGGTGATGTGTTGCAGCTGTAGTGTGTGCAAGCTACTGGATGCCTGTGTGATCCACAGTAACCACATCCGCAGTAGGTGGCTGCAGCTTGAGGCACTTTGCCTAAGAACTCTGGACACTGCGAAGCATCATGGAGGTGGAAGTTCCATGGACACGTGATTTGAGGAGGCAGCCACACCCTTAAGTTGAGGTACTTCTGATTCGTTCTGTGGTCAGGGCCGAGAGGATGTGACTGAATGAGAATGAGAATGAGAATAAAGCGGCAATGAAGGTGCTCCTGCAGTTGAGCAGCAGATTCAATATTCTTGCAGCCTGTGTCGTCGAGAGCAGAGAATACAAGGAGAATGAGCACCCCGTGGTGCAGGGGGCTATTCAAGTGAGGAATGAACAGGAATATAGCTGCAGAACAGTATAGGTTGGGGAGTACTTTTCAGGGCTGGAGATGAACTTGGTTTGGAGGGGATTGACCCAATTGCTATGGGTCATGTGGGTGCTGTTATGTCTCACAGGAGTAGCACACTGGAAATCAAGCCCTTCTACTCCAGGAGGCATTACAAAAGCTAAAGATTTTATTAAAACACGCACAATTCCCCAAAAAAGAAGTTCTCCTGAGAGAGCATGAGTAGCTAAATTACAAGGGTAATCATCTCTGGATTATTACCTGCGCCATGAGCAAATTGACATTTTATAAATAAAGTCAGGGATTTGAATATGTAACTCAAAGATTAGTGTGGGAGAAATGGGTTTTGATTTGTGAAAATTAGCTTTAAAGTAATCGAAAGGAGGGAGGTTTAGACAAAGATAAAAGACCATTGAAAGTTATATCAATGTACTGGTATTCATAACAAGGCTGAAGAAAGAAGGTTGAGAGGTGACTTAATAGAGATGTACAAGATATCGAGGGTTAGATAGGGTGGACAAGCATGGGGAAGGCAAACATGAGGGGACACAGCTTTAAAGTGAGGGGAGACAGGTATAAGACAGATGTCAGAGGTAGTTTCTTTACTCAGAGAGTAGTAAGGATGTGGAATGCATTGGTAGATTTGCCAAGTTTAAGTTCATTTAAGTCTTCATTGGACAGGCATATGGATGTAAATGGAATAGTGTAGATGGATGGGCTTCAGATTAGTAAGACAGGGCGGCGCAACATCGAGGGCCGAAGGACCTGTACTGCGCTGTAATGTTCTATGTTTTATGTTCTAACAGTGATGCAAATAGAGTTAAATGGTTTAGATCTAATTACCATTACAGATACATGGTTATAAAGTGCCCAAGGTCAAGAAATAAAGTGCACGACAATGCAACAAGACAGGCAGAATGGAAAAGGAGGAGAATTAGCCTTTATGGCAAAGGATAGCATAACAACAATCCACATGAAGTTTGAAAATGACATACTTAAATCACAAGCAAGAAACTTAAACTTAAACAATGCCAGTTAGACAGATATGAGGGGAGGACTAGCTAAGGTTAATTGGCTGAATGAAACAAAAGGTATAATGGTGAATAAACAGAGAAAAATATTTGAAGAAATAGTTCAAACTGTTCAACAAAAATACATTCCATTGTAAAACAGAAACTCCACAAGAAAGATCTATCAGTGGCTCAATCAGAAAGTTAAGAGTAATATTCGATTTAAAGAAGTGACTTATAATGTTGAAAAGCACAGCAGCAAATCTGAGATTTGGATTGTTTTAGAAATCAGCAGGTGACCACCAAATGATTTGATGAATTGGGAAACAATAGAAATGAAGTAAATTATCCAGGAATATGAAACATATTGTAAGTATTATAAAAAGGAAGAGAGTTGCTAAAATATGTATTTTAGAAGAGGAGACAAGAGAAATTATCATGGAGAATGAGGATATGGCAGAGACATTGAAGAAGTATTTTGTGCCTATCTTTAGAATAGATGACATATGTTTGAAATCAAAGATAAATGGTAACCTAGGGACTGATAAAGTGAACAAATTAATTGAATTAATATTAGCAGAGTACTGGAGAAACTTGAGGCACTAAAATAAGACAAATCCCTCATATCTAATAGCATACCTCATAGGATTCTAAAAGCAAGAGCTACAGAGATAATGGATACTCTGGCTGTGATTTTCCGAAGTTCTCTAGATTCTAGAATGTTCCCAGCAGATAGGAAATGAGCAAATAAAGCATCGCTATTAAAGAAAGGAGAGAGAGGGAATAAAAACTGGGAAGCATAGGCCAGTTAGCCTGACATCAGTCATCTGGAAAGTGCTGGAATCTATCAGTAATAGAATCTATTAGCAAGGCATTTAGAAATATATAGTATGCTTCGAGATAGAGACAAAGTTATAGGAGATATTTTACTACACAGACAAGCCTTTTAATATCAATGAGTTGCAGGATTGAGAGCAAATGTCATTAGAGAGCACAGGAGAGAAGATTGAATGAAACTTGAAGAGAGCTCGAATTTGAGAAATACTTTTCTTTTTGAGCTTGCCAATGGAGAAGTGATAGATCATCAAAGGAAGCCGTTCATCTCATACCTATGTGAATCAATAAAAGACAATTCCAATTAGTACCACTCACTGCCAATTTTTTCTTGACAATTTTATATCCAGTTTCCTTTTAAGAGCAGGTCCCTGTACATGAATATGCGGCACCGCTAATTAACCAGAAATAAACTTTGCTTTGAACGGCTGTTATCGCAGTGATTAACACACGTAGGATTGTTCAGTAAGTCCTGCCCAGTTGCAGAAACACATCAAACATCACCTGTTTCTTTTTGGGTTTTGCAAACTTGGTCTGCTTGAGTACGGATGTCAGATAGACAGAGGAACGTGCTATTTTCTTTTTGATCAGCCAACCATTGGGACGTACTTGGCATTGTACCAGCTCTGAAATTCCGACACGATATTGCTCAGTCATGTGGTGGGCAGAACATCCTTTTGGCCTGATGCCAGTATCCTGTTAGTCGGGAATACCACTCACTGCACAATAGTAGTACCAAACAGCTTGCTCAACTTATTGTTCAGAATTTTGGGAGACCGGCGATTTTTGTTAAGGAATGTGACCACAAAGCTCGCCAAATCCTTCAATAGCGTTCTCACTAACCCCTCTGGTTAAATACACCACAGGCAGAACCTGAGCCCTGATCCCTGCATGGTGGTTATGTTTTGGGCATGATCCAAGGTGGTAACACCTGCGATGTGGTTGGGTGGTTCTCGGTTCTTGGCTCCGTGAGTCAGAAGGTTGTGGGTTCAAATCCAGCTCCAGAGACATCAGTCCATATAATCCTGAGGCTCTAACAGGAAAGAAATATATCAATTAGAAAGAGAGATTGGGGTGTTTGTGGTAAATAAACCGTCCTTTCATCGGGGGCTCTTAAATCTGGTAATGGTGACACTGTCAAGGCACGTGTGGACATGTTGAATAAGTACTTTGTGTCAGTATTTACAGTAGAGGATGGCATTAGAATGATGGGCAGCACAGTGGCTCAGCGGTTAGCACTGCTGCCTCACAGCACCAGGGTCCTGGGTTCGATTCCAGCCTCAGGCGACTGTCTGTGTGGAGTTTGCACATTCTCCCTGTGTCCATGTGGGTTTCCTCCGGGTGCTCCCATTTCATCCCACAGTCCAAAGATGTGCTTGCCAGGTGGCTTGGCTATGGAAAATTGCCTTTGGTGTGCAGGCTAGGTGGATTAGCCATGGGAAATGCAGGGTGATAGGGTGGATCATGGGTGGGATGCTCCTTGGGGGGTCAGTGGAGACTCAATGGGTTGAATGGCCTGCTTCCACACTGTAAGGATTCTATGGTTTTCCCCAGATTTTAAGCAGAAACAGGGAGATAACAAACATAGTAAACAAATTATCAATAAGAATTCAATGATCGATCCCTTGGACCTGTTGAATTCCATCTCAGGCTTATAACAGCCAGTTAGCTGAGCATCAGTGTTTGGGAAATTATGGGTACCAGCGATTGGTGGTAGAGTGAGTGATTACTATGACAGTGTTTAGCAGGTAACAGAGAGCCAGTGTAGGATAGGACAACTGGTGAGGTTGGGGGATTGGGAGGGTTGGAGAATAAGAGAGGAATTAAGGGTTGGAGATTGTGGAAGTTCAGAGAATGGGAGGATCAGGAAGTGGGAAGTGGGTGAGCAGAAAGTGGATTAGGCAGTGAGGCGGAGGGGGATAGACAGACCGGATTGGGTAGAAGTATGATTGGGTGGCAGGAGGGAAGGTGAGCAGGAGATGTGGCTAGCCGATAGGTCGCAGAGCGTGAGGTAAGCTGGCAAGAGTTAGCATATTCCTTTCATATTTTTCAATTGATTTTCAAAATTATTTCACTCACAATAATAGCCCCTACAATGCCCATGGGGAATCCTAGTGAAGTTTGATAACTATGATTTCCCTTGGTA